>NC_141910.1:21409250-21709500 GCF_057802395.1 Ceratotherium simum simum
CTCCCATGTCTTGTAAAACTTACATATGAAATAAATTTGTATGCTTTTCTCCTGTTAATCTGTCTTTGTCAGTTGAATTTTCAGACCCAGCCAGGGACCCTAAGAGTGTCAAGGAAAACTTTCTCCTCCCCTACAGTAGTAATCCGGAGAGGACAAAAAGGGGGCTTCTGGAGTACCTGCATCGATAATGTTCTATTTCTTGATGTGAGATGTAGTAACATGAGTGTTTTCATTTTGTGAAAGTTAACTGAGCCATGAATTTTAACTTATATATGTTATACATCAATAAAAAGTCCTTACTTGTTAGAGAAACATACCGAAGTATTCATGAGTGAAATACTATGATATATGAGACTTTTTAAAAAAAAACTTGAGATAATTAGGTATGGGATAGATGAAACAAAAATATAGAATGTTAGTAATCTTTTAATATTTAACATAACTTCATGTGATAGATACATGAAAGTTCATTACTCTATTCTCTCTATTTTGTGTCTTTGAATGCTTTTATAATAAAAAGTGAAAAAATCATGGATGAAATTTTAATCTTAGACTGGAGAAGGACATAAAACCCAAAAGTCATAAATGAAAAAAGTTGATAATGGCTTCAGCATCCATTCCAGCCCTCTTCCTCCTCGCCTTCCACTGTAAAGGCTGTAAAGTAAAATGTTGGCATTGCCAGCCCCCGGCACTAAGTCTATGTGACCCACTGCTGGTTCCTGAGGTACAGGCAGAAATCATACATTATACCTACATACATAAGCAACACAAATCAAAATAACACCGAAGTGTAATTCTCTTTTTCACCCATTAGATTGATAAAGATCAAAACGTTTGTTAATACTAAGTATTGTTGACAACTTGAGGACACAGTTGTTCTACACTATTGGTGGAAATATAAATTCATATAAAATCTTTTGGAAGGGTAATTTGGAAATATCTATCACAATTCTCCTGAAAGCAAAAGCAACATTTGAGTGTTAAGAGAGGGAACAGAAAGGAGGCAATAGGTATGAGTCTACATAGAGTCAAAGTTGATTCATTAGATGCCTGACTAAATATGGAAGAAAGGGTCCAAAATTACTGGGGACATTAATAGAAATAGGGAAGTCAGGAAGAGGCACTTGTTTGGGCAAGCAGATAAATAATTCAGTTTGGGATATGTTATGTTTTCTGGTACTTCACAGTGAGGGTAATTTTTGTAGTTCCTCTAGATCTAGAGTCTGGATGTTAACATATATGCTATTATATAGAAGATTAATAATTTTATCAAGTATTAATCCAGGAACTCAACAGGAGGGAAACTGAGAGAATGCCATTTAGCCTCAACTATAAGTAGGACCCACTTAAAGAAAATGTACTTCAAATAATAGTTAGAAACTTTTTTTTCCCCCATCCAACTGGCAAAGACTTAAAAACATAACCTAGGTTGGTGAAGATGCAGGGAAATGGATACTTGTCCTATACGCTGGTGGCAGTAAAAGTGATAACAACTTCTGGAAGACAATTTTACAGTATCTAGCAAAAACCTAAAAAATGTTAGGCCTTTTGAGCCATCAGTTCCAATTCTATCTGAAGAGTGTACGCAAATATTTTTTATTTAATTTTTGTGTTTTTTCCCATCAAAGTAATATATGCACATGGTACTAAAAAAATAAATTATTCTAAAAGACTTACATGGGGATACAGTGGAACCTCTGCTCCATCTCTTACCCATACTGCTCTTGAGAGGCCGCCACTTGCAACTGCTAGCTGTTTTATCTATTATTTACCTCTTTGTGTTTAAATAATTTACTCATTCAGCCACTTCGTGATTTATCAACTTAAGACATTGTGTATTGACATCTTGTTATGATAGTTGAGAATTTAGCTTTTTTACTCAACCTCCACCTCCACTTCCCTTCCCCACCTCCTCCCACTGTAGCTTTCTCATAATCTTTAAATGTCACATGGTAGGACGTTTTGGCAAAAATGTCATAAGGCAAAAATATTTTGATTAATTAGGTAGTCAGTATTTACATAATTATGACTACGTAAAGATTTTCAAATGTCAAATGGCTAGCAACATTTTTTTCCAAACCTCCAAGCACAAAACCATCAAACAATCTATCGGTTTCATTTTTTTCTCAAAAAAAAAAAGAAAAAAATCCCTCTGTTCTCTTGATCTAAGCAAGACTGACTGCGCCCTAGGCTTGGGGCATGGTTGTCACCCTAGGACTTCCTCTCATTGTCCTCTAGGTTAGCTCTCTCATTTCTTGACTGTCTTCTTCTTTCTTGGTTGACTCTCTTATATCTCTGAAATAATAATTTCCTAAGAAAGGGTACATAAGACGGAAATTTTTGAGACCTTAAATCTCTGAAAATGTCTTTATTCTATCCTTACAGTGTATTGGTGGTTGGATACAAAATTCTTAGCTAAACATAATTTCACTTCAGAATACTGAAGATAATATTCCATTGAGTGATGCTGTTGAGAAGCCTGAAGTTATTGTCTCCCCTTAGTTTTGATACAATCATTTTTTTCCCTCTGTGGAAGCTTTTATTCTCAGTGCTCTGATATTTCATCACCATGTCCTGCTTTGGCCTTTTCTCATTCATTGGGCTGGATATTTTGACCTGGAGATTCGTGTTCTTTGGATCAGATAAATTTTCTTGGATTTCATTTACAATTTTTCCTCCTTCATGTTTGTTCTGTACTCTCTGGAACTCTAACTAGCCGAACAATGGAATTTCTGTTTGATTTTTTTAAGTCTCACTTTTTTTCTCCCATTTTCCGTCTCTTTGTCGTCTTGTTTGACGTTCTAGGAGGTGTCGTCAATGTTCCCCTCCTGATCTTCTTTTGGACTTTGTATTTCAATGGTCATATTTTTAATTTTCAAATGCTTTTTAAAAAAAGGTTTTTTTCTTCATCCTGTGTCATCTTTGTTTTCTGTGAGTTCCTTTTTTGTTCGTTTGTTACCTCTGATGTTGTGGGCTTTTTTTAATTGTCTAGTGACTCTTGAGTCTCTGTTCTTTTTTTTAAGTGAGAAAATCAACTAAAAATGTAAATTGGAAGCCCTTACTGGGGTGAGGGGGACAGGTCAAATGGTGGCCTTCTCTAAGGGTGATCAGTTGATACGCTAGCCTTTTTATCGGCAGATTACCAAATGCCAGCATATGAAAATATTTTTTTTTCTGAGGCTATTTAGTTTCTCCATTGAAGAATTCTCCATTCTCCTATCTTTAGCATTTTGTGAGCAGGGTGTAGAAATGGACCTGAGTAACATCTGATTTATTACTACTTATTGACCTTGTTTGTATCTTTAGGCTGGTGCAACCAAGGAAATTCAAGTTACATATCTGTAACATTGGACCCTGTGCACAGCAGAATGGAACACTGCCTGGTCTTTTTGCGCCATCCTCTCACCTTCCAGCGCTCTATCAGACACTGTTCTGCTGCATTCATAGGGTTTTCATAGCCAATTTTTTCAGAGGTTGGTGGCCAGGTTCTTCTTTCTAGTCTGTCTTAGTCTGGAAGCTTCACTGAAACCTGTCCACCATGGGTGACCCTGCTGGTATTTGAAATACCAACCACATGGCTTTTCAGCATCACAGCAACATGTAGTCACCACTGTATGACAACTGACAGACGGGCGGTGTGGTTTCCTGACTGGGAAAGAATCCTGGCAGGTGTGACAGTGAGGGCACCTAATCTTAACCAGTAGACCAGCAGGGCTGGTTGTAACACGTTGATCCACATAAAAAAATAGGCTGGAAGTACATATACCAAAATTTTTAAATAGTTCTCTTAGTGTGGATTCATGGGTGATTTTAATTTTCTTCCTTTTCTACAAAATTAGTTATGTGATTTTTAAAATTATTTAAGTAAAGCAAACCATAAGAAACAAACAATCTAACTTTTTTAAATAGACAAAAGATTTCAACAGGTATTTCACCAAAGAAGATATACGGATAGCAAATAAGTACATTGAAAGATGCACAACATCTTTGGTCATTAGGGAAATACAAATACAAATTAAAACCACAATGAGATGCCAATACACACTCACTAGAATGGCTTTTAAAAACAAAACTTATAGGGGCTGGCCCAGTGGCGTAGTGGTTAAGTTTGTGTGCTCCACTTTGGCATCTGGGATTCTTGAGTTCGGATCCCTGGCGTGGACCTACACACCACTCATCAAGCCATGCTGTGGTGGCGTCCCACATACAAAATAGAGGAAGATTGGCAATAGATGTTAGCACAGGGCCAATCATCCTCACCAAAAAAACAAAACAAAACAAAACAAAAAACTTATAATACCAGCTGGTTGGGATGCAGAGCAATTCTCATATATTGTTCATGGGGATGCAAAATGCTGCAGCAACTTTGAAAAACAGTTTGGCAGTTTTTATGAAGTTACATTCTTACCACACAACCAAGTAATCCCACTCCTAGGTATTTACCCAAGAGAAATGAAAGTATATATTCACACAAAAATTTGTATGTGAATATTTATAACAGATTTATTTAGAATAGCCCAAACCTGGAAACAATCCAAATATTCTTCAACTATAATATCTCTATACCATGGAATACAACTCAGCAATTAAAAGAAATGAACTATTGATACATCAACAATATGGATGAATCTCAAATGCATTATACTAAGTGAAAGATGCCAGACTCAAAAGCCTATATATTATCTGATTCCACTCATATGACATTCTGGAAAAGGCAAAACCATAGGGACAGAAAATAGATCAATGGTTGCCAGGGGTTTGTGGTGAGGGGATGGGCTAACAAAGGGACAGCATAAGAGAATTTTCTGAGTGATGGCACTGTTCTGTCTCTTAATTATGTGACTTTATGCATTTGTCAAAACCTATAGAGCTATGCACCAAAAAGAGTGACTTTTATTGTATGTAAATAAATTTTTTTAAAAAAAATCTAACTATCTCTGTGTGTTAAAATCACAAAAAAATACTTAAATTAGGAGGAGCTAAGTATTTCAAAATGTTCCTATACATGGTTTCTCTAAATAGAAAGTCCCCTCTGGCATCAAAATATAATTAAATTTATAAAATTAATTCATATATAGATTCTGGAACATATCTGTTGTATACTATCTGAAAATTGGCAATGCTTAGCCCATGAAGTCATAAGAACTGCATCTTTAGCCTTTGAAGAAATGACACATTAGTCAAAGAAAATCTCGATAAAACAAAGTTACGTCAATGCAACATCTCTGCTATTCCATTCATTAAATACATACTATGATTATTTACATCTTTTCTTTTTTTTGAGTCTTTTTTTTTTCTTCCTGAGGAAGATTCGCCCTGAGCTAACATCTGTGCCAGTCTTCCTCTATTTTGCATGTGGGTCGCCACCACAGCATGGCCACCGACAGTGGTGTAGGTCCATGCCCGGAAACCAAACCTGGGCTGTCCAAGTGGAGAGCGCCAAACTTAACCACTAGGCCATGGGGCCAGTCTCCATGATTATTTACAAATATTTGTTGGTTGCTTACTATATATAAAAAAGAAATGATAATGTAGAGAATATAGAAATAAATCATGAATCTTATGCTTAAGGTCGAGTAGGGGAAATGAGCCACATAATATACATCAAGGCAGAAAATGACTAGTGACCCACAAGAGGTATGGAGGAGGGATAAAGAGTGGAGGCTTGCTTTTTGTTAGTAGTGAGGTCAGAGATCACTTCTTGGATTAAACTCTATTTTAAAAAGGCTCTTTGATGAAGAGAGAGAATTTTGATGTGCAGAGTTGGGGGTGGGGAGGGTCGGAAGGGGCTCAGGCAAGGTAATCCAGGAAACGGAGAAAAACAAAACAAAAAGAAAGAGAAATTTTAAAAAAAATAAATAATGGGGAAGTAGCTATGAAGACACCAGCTATCATCATCATCATCATCATCTGAACAGATCTGACATATTGACCACTTTGCTCAACATGCTAATTTGCTTCCAGCCTTACTTATTATAATAGCTATCTGTTGTGTTCTTACAGCACAATCTTCATTTTAGCCCACCAGTTCTTGGGTTCTAATCACCTGAAACTTGATTTTGTTGAGTTTGTCATTAAATGCTAAAATGTGTGATTACTCAGTTAAAAGTATATATCGTTTCAGCATTTTTCTCCACGCCCTCCTTTGCTATTGTGAAGAGTACTTCTTTACATATGCCACATAAAATCATACTTACTTCTCCGGCATTTCCATTAATATTAAACTTTATTTTAAATGCTCTTGTTCCTGTATTGTTCAACTAGATTAAAAGGAGGAACAGATCAATTTTCATGTGCCCTCTGTAATTGCAATTTTCAGTACCGCAATCATGTCCCTTTATACTCTTTTCTCTTTTGCAGGCTAGATAATCACTTTGAGTCAGTTGCTGCAGTGAAACTTGAAACCTGGTCATTGAAGAAGCCTGCAATTTAGCAGAAAACAAGGCACACCAGGATCTTCTGCTCCAGCTGCACATTGAGGATTCTGGTCTCTTTTTGAGTATGCCCTTACATTTCTAATTAGTTTAGTTGCTATAATTCTTTCCTTAAACAAGTTTGCAAAGTTGTTGTTTTTTAAGTGGCTCACTGTAGTCTTACAATATAACACTGCTTAACCACAATTTGTGGGAAATGACATATGCCAGTTAAATGAATTTTCTGGTTAAACCCTCTAATCTTTCTATCTCGTTGCATGATTTGGAATTTTGGGTTGCTTCCTTTCTGGAAATAATGCCGTTACTGGGAAGAAGACATATGCTGCTAGTTGCTGATTTGAACACACCTCTGATAATATTCTGTTCTGTTGTCATTTGTCCCTTTCTAATAAGGGCAAATCCTCTCTCCCTCTCTTTCACTCTCTCTCCCTCTCTTTCTCTCTCTCTCACTCTTTCTCTCTGCTTTATGTGTGTGTGTAATTGGAGGTGCCAATTAATGCCAGTTAATTGGGTTCTGGTTAATTTGAGGTTTTACTGTTAGCAGCCCGAATTATTTCATCTCTAGAAACAGAATAAATTCCCTTATTTTTCTTCTTGTAGTCACTAGCCCTTCTAAACCAAAAAATGTTATTCACAAAGCCATATCTTCAAACTATTTGTGAAACCATGTTGTTAACAGCTATCAAAAGCCCCTTCTATACTTCAGTTTGCCAACTTAATAGCTGGGAGTTCTGAATGCATGAGATCTCTTTGAGTATCAAGAGAGAACACACAGTATGGGATATGAGGAGGATATGGGATATGAGGGCAGACTTAACAATGATATGCACAGTCCTAAGCCCTAGACGGCGAGGAAATTTTGGCATACCAAAAAGGCACCACTACCTCCACTAAGACATCCAACAATTTTTTTTGTCTACCATGTGTGAGTCACTGTACTAGGGGCCATGAAGAGGACAAGCCATAGTGTAGTAGTCTAATATGGAAACTAAGAGGTCCACTAATAGCTTGAACAAGAGGAAGAATGTCATAAATGTCATGTCCATGGCTCAGGAAATAAATGATATGACAATTAAGAAAAGAAGATGTCATTTCTGGCTAAATGATAAGGGAACATTTTGTAAAAGAGATGACATCTGAGCTGATCCTTGAAGGAGAGATAAGATTTTAGTAGGCAGAGTTGGCAAAGACCAGCAAAAACAAAGAGGCAGGAAAACCTAAGTTTGTTCGGAAGCTATGAGGAAAGATGCATGAAAGTAAACCATGACAGAAAGGCTTAGAAAGGCAAGTAGGATCCGATTAGGGAAAACTTTTGCAAGCTAGAGTTTGAACCTTATTCTAAATAAACGAACATTTTTGACCAAGGCAGTGGCCAAGAGCCCAGACTTTGGCATCAGACAGATTCAAGCTCAAATCCTGATTCCACTTACTGTGTGTGATCTTGAGCAAGTCACTTACATTACCTCTCTAAGCCGCAGGTTAATAATCTCTATCTCACAGGGCTCTTATCAGGACTAAATGCAATTAGAATGTGAAGCACTCATTCATTCGGAAACATTTATTGACCCTCTACTGTGTATGTCCCAGATAATGAGCTTTGTACTGGTGATAAAGATAAAGGCCGAAGCCATATCCTCAAGGAACGCATGAGGCAATGGGAAAGACAGATAAGTAAAGAGAAAATTACAATATAGTGTAAGTGAGCACAGAGTCAGAGGAGCTGAGTAACTCAGATCAGGGAAAGGGATGGTAAAGAGAGCTTACCAGAGGAAGCAGCCCCTGAGGCAACTGAAAGGAACCTCTAAAGGTAGGTAGAAATAGAGTTTATTGTCCAGGATCTGATTATTTTTATTAATCTTTTTGTTACATTGTAGTTTCTAGCAGAAACAAACATTTTAAACTCTGAATGGATTTTTGTTGTTATTTTTTGTGTGGTTTGTTGAGTGTTTTGGGTTTATTTCTCAAAAAGAGAAACAGAGATGGCGTGCGGGAGAGTACTCTATCTCTCAGCTGATGAAAAGGAAGAAAAGAGTCCATTTGTAATCACAGTAGCAGTGGAAGAAGTAAGCAAGCCAAATCCCTGATATATGTGTGATGAAATGAGAGAGATTAAAGGGAATTTGACCTAATATGAAGTAGCAAATCTGGGTTTTCACTTGCAGGAGACCCATTGTGGACATTTGCTCAGTTTTCAGCCCACATTTATTTCTTCTTCTGAAATGGGGCCCCGGTTTTGCTCTTTCTTTTTCTGAAGAACCACATCTTTCGTCATTCTTATTTTACGTGTTCTGCTGAAGTTACTCCATTTGACTCTGGTTTCAGGGTTGCCTGGGATTCAGGCCTGGCCAATTAGAGCCTCACACTGGCCGCAGGGATTGGGATGCGTGCCTAACCCACCCAGAGCCAGAGAGAGGCAATCTGGGACTTTTGCTGAGCCTGTAAGGCAAGTATGCCTTAGCTTCTACTGGTTTGAACATGGGAAGTTGTAGACTAGGACTGCTGGCAGCTATCTTCCTACCACTTCCCACCACTTGAAGCCTCAGATGGAAGCCAGCCAACATGGAGGAGAGCAGGGATCTTCACAGTAGAATATAAAGTCCATGAGGGCAGGAAGCTTGGCTTTCTCTTTAAATCTTTTTTTATTGATATTTCACTCACAGAAAAAAATGCACAAATGTTTGAGTAAAAAAGTATTATTAAGTGAATATACACATTTACCACTCAGATCAAGAAATAGAACATTTACCCCCCTCATACACCTCCCAATCACTACCTTCTCTCTCCTCTTGATTATTAACAACATAGTTTTGAGTTTTTAAATTTTATATAAATGGAATTATATAATATACACTCTTATGTGTCTGGTTTCTGTCACTCAACATTATTGTAAATGTCTTTGATGAGCATATGCATGCATTTATATTGGTTATATTCCTAAGAGTAGAATTGCTAGGTCATAGCGTGTACATAACATTCAACTTTAAAAGATATTGCCAAATTATGCTCCAAAGTGATTGTACCAATTTACTCTTTTACCCTAGTATGTGGTACTTGTTGCTCCACATTGTAGGCAACATTTGGTATTATCAGTCTTTTAGGTGTGGATGTGTAGAATATCACATTGCATTTTCCTAATTACTAATGAGGCTGAATACCTTTTCATATGGCCATTTGGATATTCCTTTCTGTGAAGTGCCTGTTCAAGTGTCTAGCCCATTTTTCTATTGAGTTACCTGTGTTTTCGTTTTTGATTTGTAGGAGGTTTTAAAATTTTTTATCTTCAGTTACTATACTAATGCCATACCATATTATATTGTAGTTTTATAATAAACCTTGGTAACTGGTAACTATGTCCTCCTACTTGTTCTTCTTTTTAAGAGTGTTTTAGCTATTCTTGGCCCTTTGCATTTTCATATACATTTTAGAGTCAGGTTGCTATTTGCCACAAATAAACCTGTTGGAATTTTCATTGGGATTGCATTGAATCTATAAATTATAAATCTCTCTTTGGAGAGACTGACATATATACAACATTGAAACTTCTAATCCATGAACAATGAATGTGTTTCCTTTATTTAAGTTATCTTTAATTTCTCTCAGTAAAGTTCTATAGTTTTCTGAGTAGAGGGGTCTTGCAGTCTTTCATTAGATTCATTCATAGGTATCTGATATTTTTGTGCAATTGCAAATGGTAACAAAATTTTTTCCTTGTCTGTTTGTTGCTGGTATGTAGAAAAGCAATTGAATTTTTGTATATTGACCTTATATATTAGTTTTCTACTGCTGCATAAAAAATTGTCACAAACTTAGCATCTTAAAAAACAAATTTATTATCTCACAGTTTCTATGAATCAGTATGGATGAGTTAGCTGGGTCATCTGCTTAGAGTCTCATTAGGCTGAAATCAAGGTGTCAGCGGGCCTATGATCTCATCTAAGGCTGAGGTCTTCTTCCAAGTTCACTGATTATTGGTGCAATTCAGCTCCTTGCAGTTGTAGGTCTGAGTTTCCTCTTTCATTCCAGCCGTCATCCAGCAGCCACTCTCAGCAACTAGAGGCCACTGCAATTTCCCGCATTGTAGCTCTCTCTGAAACGCAGCATTTTGCTTCTTCAAGGCCAGCAGAAGACCATTTCTCTTGCTTCAAATATCTCTGATTTCTGACATCTCTGACCTCTAAATTCTCCTTAAAAAGGGCTCACCTGATTGGGTAGGGCCACTAGGATGATTTCCCCTTTGATTAACTCAAGTTCAACTGATTGAAGACCTTAATTACGTCTGCAAAATTCCCTCACTTTTGCCATACACCATAACCTAATCACGCGAGTGAAATTTCATCATATTCACAAGTCCACCCACACTTAAGGAGAGGGGATTACATAGGACATGTACACCAGGAGTCTGGAACCTTGGGAAAAACTTAGAATTCTACCTACCAAAACTTGTATCTAGCAACCTGACTGGTTAATTAATTCTAGTAATATATCTATAGGTTCATTGAGATTTCCTAAATACACAATTATATTATCTAAATATAACAACAGTTTTATTTCTTCCCAATTCTTATATTGTTAAAATTTCTTTTTCTTACCTTACTGGCTAGAATCTCCAGTACAGTGAACTGGAGAACTTCTTACTGCACTGGCTAGAACCACCACCACAATGCTGAAAAGGAGTAGTGAAAGTGGGCTTGCATATCTTTTGTATCATTGTATCTCCAGTGCTTAAAACAGAGCATGAGACATAGTAGCTTCTCAATAAACATTTTTAGATGAATAAATGGATGATAGCAAAGCTGAGAGATGGGGAAAAAATTGGTTCTTGCTTGATTGTTTGAGCCTCTAAAGCCTATCATATCCCAAGTCATCCCTAACCATAGACTTTTTAGTGACATGAGACAATAATTTATCCCCCCCGACTTTTTTGTCAAGTTCAATCAAAAGTTTTAAATGATATTAGATCTCCTGAAACAGAATAAAATGAGCGAACAAATATTTGGGAAAAAATTGTTATGCTCAGTGGAGTTACTTTTTTCTTTTTCAAAAGCACGTCTGAGTATTCAAACGTTCAAATATCTACGATACGATATTAAGAAAATCCTCCCTCACACCCACTTCCACCTACCCCTCCATCCAGCTCCTTTTTTTTTTTTTTTTTTACAACTAAGCTTCTAGAAACAGTTTACTCATCCTTTGATCTTCTCCATATAATAGTCCTCAATTCATCATAGAACTGCTTCCAATTCTACCATCTACCAAACTTGTCTTGCTAGGATCAGTGGTGATCGTCATGCTGCTAAATCTAATGGACAGCACACATCTTATTTGCCATAGTTGACCACTCCTGGCTTCTTTCAAAAAAATTCCTTCCTTTGTCTTCTGTGACCCCATGGTCTCCTGTCTTTCCTGTTATTTCTCTGGCTCCTCTTTCTAGTCTCCCTTGGTGGCTTTTCTTCCTCTCAGAACCTAGTCCATTAACCAGAGGGATATGGTGACACCTGGAAGCAAAGCAGCACTCACTGGCACACATCAGTGAGCCAGTTTAATCATAAAGACAAAGTCATTTATACAAATGTTTTGTTTGCTCATTGATTTGATATATGCTTGTTATATGGATCTGTGGCCAGTCGCAGGCTGTCTTCCCTTTTTTCCCCCTTCTCTTCTCTTTTCTTCCCTCTATACTCTCTTTCCTAGGAATCTCATTCACATCCATCCTTTTAATTATTAACCATATGTTGACAACTTCTGAATTTATATCTTCATTCGGGTGTCTTTTCTGAGTTCCAGACCCATATATCTAACTGCCTCCCTAACATTTCCAGGTAGCTATTACATAGACATTCCAAATTGGACATGTCCAATCCTGAACTTAGAGTGCCAAATATTTTCCTCCTCCAATGTTCCCTACTTCATTAAATGGCCCCACCATCCTCCCAGTTGCTCATGTCAGGAACCTAGGAATCATCCTTAACATCTACCTATTTCTTAGCCCCTTTGTCCAACCAATCACCAAGTACTGTCAATTCTGTCTCCTCAGATACCCCTAAAATCTATCTACTGCTCTTTGTCTTTACCATCACCACCTTAGATCAACACCTGGACCACTCGGACACTCTCTTAGCCAGCTTGGGCTGCTATAACAAAGTACCATAGGCTTAAATAACTGACATTTATTTCTCACAGTCATGGAATCTGGGGAGTCCAAGATCAAGGTGCCAGCAGATTCAGTTCCTGATGAGAGCCCTCTTCCTGGCTTACAGACAGCTGCCTTCTTGCTGTGTCCTCACATGGTAGATAGAGATCAACTTCTCTCTTTCTTCTTCTTCTTCTAAGGACACTAATCCCATCATGGGGGCTTCACCCTCATGATCTCATCTAAACTTAACTATCTCCCAAAGATTCCACCTCCAAGTAACATCACATTGGGAGTTAGGGCTTCAACATATGAATTTAGAGGGACACAAATATTCAGTCCATAACAGATACCCTTCTAATTGCTTGTGCTACAACTTCTCTTGGTTATCTCCACTAACTCATTCTTCACAGAGTGGTCTGATCTTTTAAAAACATGCTTGTGTCATCTCCTTGCCCAAAGCCCTATCATAGCTTATAATAAAGTTCAAAGAACCTATAACTCCCTATATGGTCTGACTTCCGTCTGATTGCATGCCAGCCACATTGGCCTTTTCTCTGTTCCCTCTGCTCACCTTCATGCCTTAGAGCTTCTTTCTGCTGGCTGTCTGCTCTGCCAGGGACTTTTCACTACAACTATTCCCCTTTCCTGGCCAATTCCTATTCATTTTTCGGTTTAAATACTGCTTCCTTGGACAAGGATTCTCTGTTCATCTACATTAAATTACACTCACCTTCTCAAGCTCTCATAGCTTCTTTTATATTTCTGTGACACGTATCCCAACTGTGGTTGAACAATTCCTATGATTATTTGCTTAATGTCTCTCTTCTGTACTTCCTCTCCAGCCCACCCCAGATTGCTCTCATAGCATGAACTGAATCAGTCTTGCTTACCACTAGCATCTAGGACCCACAAATATCCTTGATAAATATTCACTGAGTGTGAATGGATGTGTAAATGTCTACTTGAGAATGAGGATGAGTGCAGGGGGTTAAGGAGTATTGGTGCAGGAATATTTTTCCTCTCTTTTCATTATAATAAGAGATTTAGAATCAGAATCAGAATCAGCACATTGATTCCACCATTATGAGAAATCACAATTTTGACAAAAATTAACCTCATTCTAGGGGCAAGTAGTGAGTAACTGACGTAGCCTCTCACATCCTGGGGCAACATGCAGGCAGCTAAGGGCAGACAGTAAAGAATCAGACAGAGAGGAAAGCAATTTCCCTGTGGATGCCGTTAATTAGAGAGATATGCTGACCACCTGGAATCAAGGCAGCACTCACTGGCACACATCAGTGAGCCAGTTTAATCATAAAGACAAAGACATTTATACAAGCTTTTTGTTTGCTCACTGATTTGATATATGCTTGTTGTTGGGATCTGTGGAAAAAAACTGTCAGTAGTCTGACTTTCAATTTGTAATAGACACAGAAATACTTATGTTTGGTAAATGTGTCCTTTATGCTCACTTTACCATTTCTTTTGCTGTGCATACTGAACTGCAAAGTAAAGTTGGGATAAAGTTAGAAGAATGGAAATAGGCTTTTGCATATTTATAAAGAAGGAATACACCAAAATAAGCTATACATTTTCTAAAATACTGCATTCCTGCAACCAAATATGGGAACTGTTTCTTGGATATGTGAACTGGTAAAGAGTACTTAAAATAATAAATTAATCTACATTGATTAAGTTATTAACTACTTATTACCCAAGCAAAATATTCCCTACAAGATGTTTTTACATTTACATGTTTTACATTTACAAGTAATGTCTCATCACTTGTAAGAAATTACAAGTAATGAGAACCTGCATATTCCACACTTTAGAGAAAGCCTTAAGTTTTCTTTGGAGGAGAGGGGGAATCTGATATCTTTTGGATTCAAATGATAAGTAATTCCACTTAACATAATTCTTTGCTTTTTTTGGTAATTTGTTGCTGTAGCATTCCCACAGTATAGTGTGGGACAAAGACCACAGGACTGGAACTCCTTAAATGTGGCTTCTGATTGGAAAATTGGCTGCCACCACTAAAATGGTATCTGTTTCAGCCCTTTGGACCTCCATTTCCTCATCTGTCAAATGAAAGGCCACTTCTGTTCCAAAAGTCTTTGATTTCAATGATGTTTTCCTTCTTTTGAGTTTATTATTTTTATTTTACATAGAGCCTTAAAAGCTAATAAGTAAAATGGGTCAGCCCCAGTGGTCTAGTGGTTAGGTTTGGCATGCTCTGCTTCAGCAGCCCGGATTTGGTTCCTGGGTGTTGATCTACACTGCTCTGTTAGCGGCCATCCTGTGCTGGCACCCCACGTACTAAAAAATAGAGGAAGACTGGCACAGATGTTAGCTCGGGGCAAATCTTCCTCAGCAAAAAAACAAAAACAAAAACAAAACAAAAGCTAATAAATAAAAATGTGGAAGGGAAAAAATTCTGTTCTAAATCTAACGTTAGATTTTTGGAAATAAGACTTCTAGATTGAAATCAGATTCTGATTGAGAACTTGTCTTTATTAAAGCTCAGGAATTCACAGATGTAAAGAGACTAAGACGAGAAAACAGATATTTTATTGCTTGATAGAATGGGAACTAAAATGACCAGACAGTGGCATGAGAATTAAATGGCCTTTCTAATGCATTTTGGTATCCAAGGAAAGTCCATTAAACAACTGCAATCCATTGTTATACTAATCTTTTACTTTGGATTATGTTGTGAAATTTTCTTGGTTTCACGACACTCAGTTTTTTTGGTCTCTGTTTATTTTGCTTGTAAAATATTTCCTCACTGTTTAATTGTTTTTCTCTATTTAAAAATATTACATGGTGGTGTAAGAATTTGTATTCCTGCTGCTTAGGGGTTCTTTCTGAGCAATGGCTGGTGTTGAGTCACGTACCCAGTTGATGTAGGTGGTTCTTGAGGAAATCCCTTGAGAGGCCAACTGTGGCTTCTGTTTCTCTGGAAATGTATGGCTTTTAAATTGTCCATAATTTTCCTAGAAAAGTTTTAAATGATATTTGTCCTTTCCTAGAGAAGTTTTAAGTGAGAATTTTTTTCCTAATAAATGTTTAACCATTCTATCCTTAGAGTTCTACTTCACTACAGAATTGCATATTTTAAAAATAATTTCATATAGTTATTACTTAAAACACTCCAATTGTAAAATAAGCTAAGACTATCATCTTTATCATAAATCTAATAAATAATAGTGGCTTACAAAAATCTTGAGCCCTATAACAGTGGCAACTTGTTTTCAAGACATTAGACTAATTGGTTACTCATTCTGCTTAGTGTTATGGAAGAAAGTGGCTTATGTTTATAAACACCATCTTGTCTTTATCTGTCATTCATTATTTCAACGAGTATTTATTAAGCTCTCAACGTGCACCAGGCACTGTTTCAGGTGCTGGCGGGAGGTGGGGGGGACGGGATGTGGGGTGTTTAAATGGTAAACAAAACAAACAAAGCTCTCTGCCCTTATGGAGCTTGCATTCTTGTGGGGGAAAGATAGACAAGAAATAAATAAAACATATGGAGGGTTAGATGATAATAAAGGCTAAAGAGAAAAAGAAAGTGGAAAACCAGATAGGCATGGGGTTGCAACGAGAAATATGGGTGTCATGGAAAGTCTCTCTGAGAAGGTAAGATTTGAATAAAGACCTGAAGGAGGTGAGGGAATTAGCCATTTGGATATCTGGGGGAAAAGCATTCCAGGCAGAGGGAAGAGCAAGTGTAAATACTCTGAGGCAGGAGCATGCCTGGCATAACCAAGGAACAGTGAGGAGCCCAAATGACTAGAGCAGAGAGAGAAGTGGGGAGAGCAGGAGGAGATAAAGTTAGAGAGGTAAGAGTGGGATGATGTCATCTAGGGCCTTGTAGGGACTTTAATCTTTTATGATGAATGAGACAGAGCCACAGTAAAGTTTAAGCAGAGGAATGACATGATCTGACTTAAGTTTTAGCAGGATAAGCTGACTATTGTGTTTAGAATAGACTGGCTGGAGACAAAGGTTAGAAGACTTTTGCAATAATCCAGGCAAGTAGGATCATTGCATAACACAACTCCAAGAAGCATCATTCACCCTGTAGTGTCTGTGGATGGTGCTTCCTATAATGACCAGTATATAGCCCAACAGCTGTAGTTGGGGGCCCGGCAGCAGGATGGCTTGGACAAGGGTAAATGGAATGTGAGTGTGAGAAGTGTTTAGCC
This sequence comes from Ceratotherium simum simum, assembly GCF_057802395.1. Taxonomy (NCBI): domain Eukaryota; kingdom Metazoa; phylum Chordata; class Mammalia; order Perissodactyla; family Rhinocerotidae; genus Ceratotherium; species Ceratotherium simum. Next base: position 21,426,026 of record NC_141910.1, read on the forward strand.
TAGACACGTTGTGAAGGTAGAACTAATAGGATTTGCTGACACAGTAGATGTGGGATATGAAAGAGTCAAGTATGATTTCAAGGTCATTCATTAATTTCATGAATTATTAATATTCATTATACTAAATACCATTTACTAAGGGAGAGTAATTCATATTTATTTTTTGATTCAACAAGCATTTATTGAAAGTCTGCTATGTAGTATATTGTTCCAGATTCTGTAGGGATATTTTAAAAAGTACAATAGCGGCAACAACAGAAAATCCTGTCCCAGAAATATTTATAACTTCGTTTATTAGACAAAGCCTCCATAGATAAAAGAACCAAATGAAACAATAAAAGAACCAAATACTGGCTAAAGCAACATAAGAAAAAATATAATAATGGGACTAATAAAATGGTATATATATTATATCTATTCCTCTAGGGAAATGGTCCAATTTGAAAATAATTTTACATTTGTCAGGATTTGCCCATATTTCTGATTGCTATACTCCTCTAATTTATTCAACAACTTATTCACTATTTTCCCATAGTAATATGACTTGTGTGTTTCCTATTCAAGATGCTGGACTAGATATGCTCTATGGTTGACTCCTGTTGCAGAAGGAAGAATAGAAAAGGTTTTATATCTGAGGTAGGAATTACCTGTTTCATGTGCTCTTCTCTTGCTGATGTCTTAGCTTGTATTCCTCACAGTTTGGTTGAGAATACACAATCTTACCTTGGCCCCTAGTTCCTATTTGTCCAATTTCTGACTTGTGAATTTTCATACCTTCTGACCACTTATCTTACTTGTGGCACTTTGGCTTATGAGGACTTTTGAGATTTTGTGGCTTCTCATGCCTCACCTCACCCACTTCATTCATAGCCATGTCTTGCTGCTTCCTGTTCTGTGGTTTTCATTAACACAACCCTCCTAATAATAAAGAGGTAGTGGAGATTGTAATAATGAGTATGATAGCTAACATTTTTCAGTACTGACTATGAGGTAGACACTAAGCTATGCTATTTAAGTATACTTTAAGTGTAACCCTCACAGCATGTCTATGAAGTGGGTACTATCATTATTCCCATAAGGAACAGAGCTTTAGAGAGCTTAACATGCCCGAGGTTACTCAGCTAGAAAGTGATAGAGCTAGAATGCAAACCCAGAGCCCATGAATATTACTATGCCATAACATGTCCTTTTGTACCATATGCATATTAAACATGATTCAGAGGGAGAAAAAAAGCCAATCCTAACAAAGTTCTCTAAACTCTCAAAGCCTATATGTCTAATAGCTATCTTTCTAATATTATGGTTTTATCATTTTTTAATTTTGCCTCATTCAAGTTGGAGATAACATTTGCACTATAGTCCTATTTTTAAAGATATTGATACTAGAGTTGGTTTTGCATGGCTCTAGACACACACACACACACACACACACACGTACTCTGGACATAGACTAAGAGAGCAGCAGTTGAAAGCAGCAATGCCAACTGAGACTTCTATTAGACCAAGATCAAAATTAAAAAGAGAGAGTGGAAAAGGAAGAAAACTAACAAGTGTTTATTGAGCTTTTCATGTTATCAGTTACTGGGTTAAAATGTTCATTTAATCCTTACAATAACTCTATTATTATTCTCATTTTACATGGGAGAAAAATAAAGTGTGAAGAGGTTATTACTCCTATTTAGCAGATGAAGAAACAAAGGATTAGAAACAGATCAAAATCACATAGCAAAAGTGTTAAAGCCAAGCTGAAAACCCAGGGTTAGTCAAATTCCAAAGCCTGTGGAATAAATCACTGCAGGTGGTAGATAGACTCTAGGGCAGCTCCTGTGATTCCCACCTTCTGGTATTCACACCTTTGTGTAATCCCCTCTCCTTGAGTGTGAATGAACTTTGTGACTTGCTTCTAAATCGTAAAACACAGCAAAGATGATAGAATATCACTCTGTCTTGTAAGCCAACTCACTTTAGAGAGTTTAGAGACACTCCTTGCTAATGTGATAAAGTAAGCAGCCATGTCGGGAAAACCTATAGGGCAAGGAACTGCAGGTTCTTGCTGCTCTAGGAGCTGAGGGCAGCCTCCAGCCAGCAAGAAGCTAGGGCTCTCAGTCCTACAACCACAAGAAAATAAATTCTGCCAACAACCTGAGTGACACTGAAAGCAGATTCTTCCCCAGGCAAGCCTCCAGATGAGAATACAGCCTGACTGATGCTTTGATTGCAGCTTTATGAGACCCTGAGCAGAAGACCAAGCTAAGCTGTGCCTAGACTCTTGACTCACAGAAACTGTAACATAATAAATATGTGTTATTTTAAACTGCTAAGTTTGTGGTAACTTGTACACAGCAATAGAAAACTAACACACCACACTACCTTGGTTTTCCCTATGCTTGGAGCACAGTAAATTCTTAGTAAATTGTAGCTGCTATTATTATGATAGTCAAAACAGAAATTTGGAATATCAGAGTCAAAGAGAAATGTAACAGAGAAGTTTAATAGAATTAAATAATTGTTTCCAAAGTAATCAAGCAGCTGATTTAGAAGACACAAACAGATGATGGTATGTTGAAAACTTGTATATTACTCCCAACAATTATTGAGTGTATTATTATCATGTGAAATGTTATAAAAGTTATAGTGGTGCTTATAATCACATTTAGGTCTGATGTCTTACACCACACTCAAAGTAAATTGGAAAGTTTTCCTATGTTAGATATGAATAAATATTAAAACATAGTTTTATGTTCTAATCACATTGCTATAAATTGTGATTTTTAAACATTATAACATTTTAAAATAGCTTAAATATAATGGATAAAATAATTCAGGGCATTAGATAAAAAAACCAAACCCTCATGAAACTACCATCTGTATTAAGTTCATGCATGCATGTGGATTTTGCTTACCAAAGATAATTTATAGTAAACACACAATGTAATTATACATATTTAGCTATAGATTAGGTTAGAGAACTTGAATGGACTTCCACTTGATAGATTCAAGGTTTGCTATCGTGGAAAAAAGAGGGGCTAGTGCTCAAGTCTAAATTTCTGAGTGTTCCTTCTACCAGTGCCCCCTCCCCTTCTGTATTTATATTGGTATGTGAATGTATAGTTTCTGTCAAATAAGTCATTAAAAATGGTGTTCACTGATTGAGTAGACAGGTTAATGTCACTACTGTCATACACACAAATATGCACTGAACATACAGTAAGCATAAACACAGGCCCTTTATAGGTGTTACAGCATTAGAAAATTTGCCCATTCTCCCTCTAATGACAATATATGACCCTGATGACTATCACCATTCATAATTCTTAATAGGTTTAATAAATACTATGCCAAATACAGTGTTAATAACATGGTAGCTAAATATTTTTTTTGTATTTGCTTCTTTTGAGGGCAATGATGATCTCTATCAGTTTTTAATTTTCTGTCATCTGTGCTTTCTGGAAATGAAAACTAACAATACATGCATACATATTTATTTGTGGTTTGGCTTTTCTTTCTAATACTGAAATGATTTAAGGGATAACAAGTGAATATATTAATTTGAAATTTATCTACCTTTAAATTAAATTATTTGTCCAGTTAACAGTTTTTTGTTTTATTTTCTTTTGTCTTTGGCAAACCTGATCATCACCATTTACTTTTCTGTTTAGACTCGTGATTATGAATTGTTCTGTGGGAAAGTAAAAGCAAAAATCATGCTGGATCTCTGAAATAACAAAGCATAATACTCAGTGTGTATTTTCTTCCTATAGTGTGTTATTTACAGATGGATAATGAGTAAAGCAAACCAGTCTGTCCTGTTCTAGTCTCTGGGAGATACCTTATGGCTACTATTTACTCCAAGTGACAACTAGAGCAACTTGGAAACTTTTTTGGAACAAGGCAGGGCATAAATGCAAATATTTTTTAAAAGGTCATACTGAAGGTTTAAGGCAGCTTTCCAACTGTTGCTGACTTCCTGATGCAGATTGAAAATATAGGAACTTGCTCAATTCATTTCTTGGTATCATCTATGAACTGATTCTAGACTTAAAATGAAATTATTTTCCTCTCTGGCCTTGGATGAAATTTGGTGAATCTTTCCTTAACATTTTCGTAACATAAACTCACGTGGTTTTACATGAGAAGCGATATTTAGGAGGATTTCTTTATTATTTTATAGCTAAATTTATTTCATATTGGGGATTGATATTCTCACTTGTCTTACTACAAAATGTAGAGAATTGAATTTAGAAAAACATAATGTAAGAATGTCCTCTCAACTATTATTGTTGCTTCCTTCTCTTTTGTCCTTCCCTTCCCCCAACTTGAGCTCTTTAGTGGGTAAAATACTGTTTCACAAAGAGCTATGTTTGCAGTTTTCAAAGTGACTTCTTGGAAGTGAAACTTGCATTAACGTTGTTTTCAATCTCCAACTGTAAAAATTACCGTTTTCACTTTTGATTTATTAAAACATACTAAGTATCTTATAAATGCCTGAGACTTGGACAGATATTTTTAGGCAAAGAAATAGTTTCAAAATTGAAAGAAATCATCCTAAAATTAAGATATAAAAACTCGAATAATTGAGGGCCCTTCTTTCTCTCTTTAGAATATTCTAAGATGTTCCTTTTCTTGCAGATTTTATTTTATTGGATTAAAATTGCAAGCTCTCTAAAACCAGGTTGGAATTGGATTACTGTTAAGAATCACAATGAGGAGGTATTAATAATACACACACAGTTCAAGTATCTCAGTCAAATAGCAGGAATAACTGATTTCAGAGCCAGAAAAGTGTGATAAGTGGAGGAAGGCCTGGAACTAGAGGGAAACTTACAGAAGGAGTTGGTGAGGGACAATGTACTGTTTTCAGAGTCCAGGGAGTGGTTGGGGAGGGGGTGACCTTTAACCTTTCAAAGAACATTTATTTGGGAAATTCTAAACAGCGTTCATTTCGAGGGGGTGAAAGGAGAGGTGGAATGTTGTTGAAGTATCTACTTTAATAGGTCCTGGGTGATATGGGGGCGTTTGGCGTCGGTTGGTCTAGGGGGTGGGTGAGGGCCGAGCTGAGGGAACGCGCATCAGTGCCAGGGCAGGCGGAAGGCGGCACCTGGCTGCTCCCGAGAACAACTCGGGGTGGGGGAGGGGTCGTGGGGAAAAGTAGAGTTCAGCGTGGGTTTCTGTTTTCGAGTGTAGGACTATAAGAGGAGGCGCAGAGGAGTCGCGCGGGGTACCTCCCGCTCCGGGGGAACGCCGGCGGCGCCCGCGCAGTGCCCCTTCTCCCGAAGCGGCGAGCGCTCCCCCCGGCCCGGGCCGCGGCCCTCCCGCCCCGGCGGAGCCGCGCGGTGGATTGTGGGCTGGGGGCTGCGGCGGCCTCGCGGCTGCCTGCGGCGCGGTCTTCCCGGACCTAGCCGTGCCAAGCCGGGCCGGCGGGGCGAGGGGAAGCAGTGGAGCAGGGAGCAGAAGCGCTAGGGGTAGTGGTCGCGGCGCGGCGGCGGCTCCTCTGGAGGCCGGGGATGTGGGAGAGGCGGTGGCAGCAGCGGCGGAGGCGGCGCTGCGGACCCGGGGGAAACTGCTGGCTGACAGGACACCCGGGAGAGACGTGAGGGAGCCGCCGCTGCCGCCTCTCACCCCTGAGCGGAGCTGGGCTCGAGAAGGCGGCCCTGTGCTCCCCCGGCCGACCGGCCAGCCGGCGCGGGGCGGGGGCGGAAAGCCGGGCTCGGGCTCGGGCCCGGCGCGGCTCCGGGCGGCGGCGGCCGCGGAGCAGCAGCGTCGGCGCGACGTGGAGGGCTGGAGGCGGCGGCGATGCACTAGGCCTCGCTCTGGGGCGGCTGCCCGGGACCCGCAGGTAGGTGTCGGGCCGGCCTCGCTCGGCCCCCAGCGCTTCGCGGCCCACCTCACCCCGACCTCCTGTGGAGACGGGGACCGAGACCCCACCCCCTCTGTCTCCTCCCCGGCTCGACGCCCAGAGTTTTGGTCACAACTGACCGGCGCGGAAGCTTCCATTCCCCTCTCGGCCACCTCCTCGTCTTCTTTTCACTCTCCCTGCGGGGTCGGGACGGGCAGCTGTGCTCCCCGCCTCCAGTCGGCGGCCTCAGGCGCCGCGCTTGCCCCTCTCGCCCCTCTCCGGGATCCGGGCTCTGGAACTTCCGCCACCCTTCTTGCGTGCTGCCCCCAAACTTTCCCGTTCTTTTTCCAGCCGGGCCCTTAGACCCCTTTTTATCCTATTGGAATAATTTAAATTTAAAAAATCATTTGTCTTCCTGGGGAAGGCTAACCTAAAGGCTAACTCGGTATTTTGCAGTTTGGCAATGTAGCTCGCAATAATTTGTTAAATAATTAATTTTCTTCAGTTCTGCTTCTTTCCGTCTCTGCATTGATAGAAAGGCAGGCCTCCCCTGCCCTCCCATCTTTGACAACAGAACTTTTGACTGCCCATTGTAATTAACCACTTGGTCTGAGTTCAGGATGATATTTTTAGCATTTTAGCTGACCCGGGTTGCAATTTTTTTTTAAAATTCGCCTTTAACCAGTTTTATTTTCTGTCTTTATTGAGGCTCTCCTTACTTTCGAAGAATTAAATTGTAGTGTTTTTGTTTTTTTGTTTTTAATTGGCTCTGTTTCTGATTTGTCAAACCGCAGGGCAATCTTAATAGTAAATGCTTACGAGGCAAGTGATATCATGATAGTATACTGAGAAATGTCTTATTGTTGTAACTTAAACTGCAGATTTTGATGGACATTCAGGATGATTTTTATAAATCTGATGGAGCGTTCTAATTGGAAAAGTACCTTGAGAGCTTTAATGATTTCTAAGCGGTTATGTTAGAACAGATGGAATGATGGGATTCGTTTGACTCTTTTAATATTGCAGTCCTAGTCTGATTTCCTAGAAATTGGTATTGATAGTTCAAGTGATCATCATAGCTCGTGATAGGTTTTGGTAAAAGCGATCAATATGTGCAAATTTTGGGTGATTGATAGTTGTGACTGGGGGATTAGATGTTTGCAATTTTCTTGTGATTTGGCTATTTTTAAATTATGATCTGGTAACTTCAGAATTATCACACTACCAGGACAGACATTACAGTCTGAGGATCAGTTTTAAAAGAAATGAAAACTGTTGTAATGGTTTTCTTTGTAAAGAACGCATCACAACAAAATTGTAAAGACTGTTCATGTTTTGTTGTTGTTGATGATATTCATATATTTTGTTCTTGTAGAGGTATTGTTACTTTAGCATTTGGCTCTTTGAAATGTTTTTCATCGCTTTCAAATTATCCAAGGTTTACTAGGAAAAGATGACTAAACTTGCATATGTTTGTTTTCTGGAAAAGTTAAAGTTTATTTCTGGATGGGTATTAAGTTTTTATGTCAGAATTAAAATCAAATATTATATAATTCATGAAATGGCAAACTGCAGAATTTGTTCTTAATCACGTTTCTTTTCCTCTCAATAAAAGTTGATTAAAATTCCTTTTTCCTGCTTTTAGCTTTTTACAAACAACTTTATTGAGTAAAGTACAATCATTTAAAGTGTAAAATTCAGTGATTTTTTAGTATATTTACAGAGTGTGCAACCATCAGCATAATCTAATTTTAGAACGTTTTCATCATCCCAAAAAGAAACCTGCCCATTAGCAGGTACTCCCCATTTTCCCCACCCCACCCCCAGGCCTTCAACCACTGATCTGCTTTCTATTTCAGTATTTGCCTGTTGTGGTTCATTCATATAAATGGTGTCAGCTCACAGCTTCTTGAAAAGTTTTTCTTTAAAATCAATTTATATGTTTAAAATATTTTATTTGAGTCAGAGAATAAACAACTGATCACTGGTATTAATAAGTGATGTTTTAAACAACTGACATAACTGTTTTCAGCATGGATTAATACTAAGTGTGGAGAAAGAAAAAAATTAGCATGATTGGCTTCAGTGATCTCAAGAGGTGGTCTGGTCAGCTGGGAGTGAATAAGTAAAAGTTGAAGGATTATTTTTGCCATTGAATATGGGTTGGAACAGACCTTTAAGGTCATCAGCTTACTTCCTTTTTGCTTCACAAATAGATGGTAGGAACCAGATGAGGAAATCTGAAGAGTGGAAGCTTGAATTGCTAGGACGCATGGCTCAAGAACCACAATGTGGCCGTGTAAGGCAAGAAATGGAGATTTGCAAGTTAGAATTGTTTAGGTTCTCTTATGTATGTGTGAATGTATGTATGTATGTGTTTGACATTTTATTAGCAGATTGGGGAGAGAACTGGACATTTCCCCACTTTGGGATGGAGTGGGGAGCAGGAGACCAATGTATCCACATAGATGAAATCCATGTTACAAAATCCTCTAAAAATGCTTAAACCTAAAGGAGGATGGCATAGGCATTATTTAGGTATCTTCTTATACTATTACCATCTTATTTTTTAAAATCTAAAATTTAACATCAAAATTAATTTTTAAAAATTGTAGTTGGAGGCCTCCTGTTTCAAAGACCCGGGACCCTAACATCTAAACCAATGGTTCTCAAATGGATGATTTTGCCCTCCAAGGGACATTTGGGCCCTGTCTGGAAACATTTTTTCGTTGTCACAACTGAAGGTGGGGTGCTACTTGCATCTAGCCAGGGATGTTGCTAAACATCCTACACTGCACAGGACATATCCTACCCCACCCTACCCCAAACACACAACAAAGAATTATCTGACCCAAAGTGTCAGTAGTAGTGTTCTAAACCTATGGTTTGCATGATTCTGGTAAGGCCCTGAGCTAGTGTTCTTGACCCCCACCAGGTGGGGAAATACTCTCAGTGGGCACTCACTGTTTGGTGGATTAGATTAACCCTTTAGGTCCTCTAGCAACTCTCTTTCTTTGCAGGCGGAGCAGTTGAGGGAAAAGTAAAAGGAAATCTGTTTATGACATAATGCAGATATTCTTTAGTCTGTTTAGTTGTCTTCAAATCTGAAGAAAAAATTTTTTTTCTGAGAATGGCAGCCTTATTTTACTGCAAATTTGAACTATTATGTTTTTAATTGTTCATTACTGATGCATAGGTTTTTGAAATTGGAAATATATATTAGTATTTTCTTTATCAAGAAGTATTTCCTTTTCTTGGTAGCTTCAGCTGCCAAGAAAGTAGAGAAGTAAGCTAAGTGTTTATTTAATTAGTTAATAATGTATGTTGTGAATGTAAAAAAAAATTCAAAGCTTATACATGTCTCATCTTTTTTTTTCTTTTTCTTTTAGGCCCCACTTTTTTTTTTTTTTTTTTTTTTTTTTTGTGAGGAGATCAGCCCTGAGCTAACATCCGCCAATCCTCCTCTTTTTTTGCTGAGGAAGACGGCCCTGGGCTAACATCTGTGCCCATCTTCCTCTACTTTATATGGGACGCCGCCACAGCATGGCTTACCAAGCAGTGCGTCCGTGCGCGCCCGGGATCCGAACCAGCGAACCCCGGGCCTCCGCAGCGGAGCACGCGCACTTAACTGCTTGCGCCACCGGGCGGGTCCCATAGGCCCCACTTTTGACTCTCACTTAATTTGTTTTTAACAAGCTCACTTTGGTGATGAAAGAAGAAACGGTTGACAGTTGAGATCACTTTTGCTATTTACCTACTTTATGACCTTAGATAAATTACTCAATCTTTCTGAGCCTCAATTTTCTCATCTATAAAATAGGAATAGTGATAGTTATTGTATTATAAGGTTATTGTGAGAATTAAATGAGGTATGTGTGTTGATGCTATGCCAACTATAAAGTACTGCAAAAGTTAGTTACGGTACCTGAAACTAATATAATGTTATATGCCAATTATACCTCAATTAAAAAAAAAGTTACTTGTTGCAGAAGAATCCAATTAGAAGGGGATATAGAGGGTGCCAAAGGCAGGAATATAGATAGCAAGGCAGAGAACAGTGACTGCTGACAGCCTCTCTAGTGAGAAGAGAGAAATTCTAAAAATATATTGATAACAAACTAGTAAGAGGACTAGTATTATCACTATAATCTGAAACTCTTTAATATAGGGGCAAACTGACTTCCTTCAGTAGCACCTGAGAGTATCACTATTAAAGCATGGTATAAAAGTGATTGTTATTATGGTGAAATTAAGTTATCAAGAAAAAGTTACCTTGGATAAAAGAACTTCTCCCATTTCTGGGCTACTGAAGGTTCCTAAATATCAAGCTGGCAGCCTTTGAAAGAAGAAAGCTCACTTCCACCATATTTTGAGTGTAGCTATGGACTAATGGGTTCTTTTCTGGCTCAAGTTTGTTTCAGATGCGTCTCTGTTAAAGGAAAGCTGTCATAAACATTCTTCTGCATATCTTCTTGTGCACATGTCCAAGAGTTCTCCAGGGAAGACACTTAAGAGTGGAACTGCTGGTTTGCAGGATATGTACATTTTCAATTTTACTAGAGAAGCAGTTATACCAATTTATACACTCTTCAGCAGTGATTATATCCTGACAGCTTGGTATTATGGGACTTTAAAATTTCTGGCAGGAGTTTGGAAGATGGTGGTGTAAGAAGATCCTGAACTCACCTCCTCCCATGGACACAACAAATCTACAACAACCTGTGCTACTGTGTGCCCCTGAGCCTGGCAACCAGCCACATTGGGGCCCTATCTCACTTATTAGCAAAACTGCAGTAGTTGTGTGCTATTAGACCTCGCAGCCAGCGGTGCCAGGGACTTGCCCTGCCCCATAAAGTGATGGTAGCAGCCGTACTCGACAGAGCCTTACAACCAGCTGGTCAGGGAGCCAGCCTAGCCTACCCATGTGCCTGTAACTATAGCAACTCTGCAACAACAGAAGGGCACATGCAACTCACACAGGGGACACTCTTGGAACATTTGGCATGAGTGATGAGAGGGGAGCATGCTGCTGGGCTCCGTAAGGCATCTCTTACATAAGGCCACATTTCCAAGATTGGGAGACACAGCTGATCTACCTAAGGCATATAAATAAGCACAGAGAAGTAGGCAAAATGAGGAGACAAAGGAATATGTTCCAAATAAGGGAACAGGGCAGTTCTTCAGAAAAAGAACTAAATGAAACAGATATAAACAATCTGCCTGATAAAGAGTACAAACTAATAGTCATAAGGATGCTCACTGATCTGGGGAGAAGAATAGATGAACACAGAACATCAACAAAGAATTGGAAAATATAAAAAAGAGCCAATCAGTGCTGAAGAATAAATTAGGGAAATGAAAAATTCACTAGAGAGAATGAACAGCAGGTTAGATGACATAGAAGAAGGGATCGGTGTCTGGATGAAAGAGTAGGGGAAATCACCCAAGCTGAACAGAAAACAGAAAAAAGAATTAAAAAGAATGAGGACAGTCTAAGGGACCTCTGGAACAACATCGCGTGTACTAGCATCTACATTATAGGTGTCCCAGAAGGAAAAGAGAGAGACAAAAGGGCAGAGGACTTATTTGAAGAAATAATAGCTGAAAACTTCCCTAACCTGAGGAAGGAAACAGATATCCAGGTACAGGAAGCACAAAGAGCACCAAACAAGATGAACCCAAAGAGGCACACACAAAGACATGTTATAATTAAAATGTCAAGAATTAAAGAGAGAACCCTAAAATCTGCAAGAGGAAGGCAACAAGTTACATACAAAGGAAACCCCATAAGGCTATTAGCTGTCTTCTCAGCAGAAACCTTACAGGCTAGAAGGCAGTGGTACAATATACTCAAAGTGCTGAAAGGAAAAAACCTACAACCAAGAATACTCTATCTGGCAAGGTTATCATTCAAAGTGGAAGGAGAGATAAAGAGTTTTCCAAACAAGCAAAAACTAAAGGAATTCATCAGCACTAAGCTGCCCTCATAAGAAATGTTAAAGTGACTTATTTATGTGGAAAAGAAGAGACCGCAAATAAGAATAAGAAAATTATCAAAGAAAAAATATCACTGGTAAAGGCAAATATACAGTAAAGATGGTGGGTTAAACACCTGTAAAGCTATTATGAGGGTCAAAAGACAAAAGTACTAAAATCATCTATATCTATGATAAGAGGTTGAGGGGATACACTAAAGCAAGAGGTAAAATATGACATCAAAAACATAAAATATGGCAGCGGGAGTAAAAGTGTATGGCTATTAGTAAAAGGTCAAACTTAAAAGACCATCAACTTAACATAGATTACTGTTTACCTCGGTTATTATATATGAACCTCATAGTAATCACCAACCAAAAACCTATAATAAATACACAAAAAAATAAAGAGAAAGAACCCAAATATAACACTAAAGGAAGCCATCAAATCACAGGGGAAGAGACCAAGAGAAGAAGAAGGGAACAGAGAAGAACTACAAAAGCATCCAGAAAAAAAGTAACAAAATGGCAATAAGTATGCACTTATCAATAGTTACTTTAAATGAAAATAGATTAAATGCTCCAATAAAAAGACATGGGGTGGCTGAATGGATTAAAAAACAAGACCCATATATTACAAGAGAGACACTTCAACCTAGAGACACTCACAAATTGAAAGTGAAGGGATGGAAAAGATATTCCATGCAATGGAAATGAAAAGAAAGCTCGGGTAGCAATACTTATATCAGACCATATGATCCAGCTATTCCACTTCTGGATATTTATCCAAAGAACATGAAAACACTAATTTGAAAAGATACATGCACCCCCTGTGTTCTTTGCAGCATTATTTACAATAGCCAAGACTTGGAAACAACCTGAGTGCCCATCGACAGATGAATGAATGACTAAATGGAAAGAAGATGTGGTGTGTATACACACACACACACACACACACACACACACACACGTTTATATATATATATATATACACACACACAATGGAATACTACTCAGTCATAAAAAAGATGAGATCTTGCCATTTGCAGCAACATGGATGAACCTTGAGGGCATTATGCTAAGTGAAATAAGTCAGATGGAGAAAGCCAAGTACCATATGATTTTACTCATATGCGGAAGATGAAAACAACAACAACAAATAAACACATAGCTATAGAGAATAGATTGGTGGTTACCAGAGGGGAAGGGGGAGGGGAGAGTGTGAAAGGGGTAAAATGGCACATGTGTATGGTGATGGATGGCAGTTAGACTTTGAGTGGTGAACATGATGTAGTCTACACAGAAATCAAATACAAAGATGTATATTGAAAAGTTATATGTTATAAACCAATGTCATCTCAATAAAAAAAGTGCATTAATGATAAAAATAGATAAAAGAAAAAATTTCTGGCAATGAGCAGGTAAAAAGAAAAAGGTACCTCGTTTTCAAAATATACTATTTGAAAAGTCATGAAAATACATAATTTCAGAATTAAATTTTGCAGAAGTGACTTATTTGTACAAAAAGTTTTAGCCTTTTCAAGAGTAAGCTACAGTTATCTGGATTAATTCTCTTGTTAGGAATAATTCCTCTATCTTCATTTACTATTCATGCCTGCCTTTATATTTGAAGGGTTTTTCTACCACTGGTAATTGCTCTTTACATGTGAGGATTTAACTGAAGAAATAGGGATTTTAAACTTTCTCACTATTTGTAAAATCTCGTCTCTTTCTAGATTTGTTTCTTTTTCTTATTATTTTTCAACATCTTTTTACACAAAAAGAGATACTTGGATTTTTCTACATGTCTAGTAGTCCATAGTTGTGCTGTAGCATTTAGAGTTGAATTAATTAAAGCTGCCCTCTTAGCTCCTTTGGCAGTCTGTCAGTCTCACTCTCTGAAGGTCCTGAGTAGAGTCGAATTAACTAAAATACATGACATGAATGGGGAAAAATGTAATTTCTTACAATTTTGTTAACTGGTCAACTTTCCTTCACAATCATGCAAAAGCAAGACTGCAGGTAAACAGAGATCTAGCTATTTGGTGAGATTTTTCTGGGGTAGCACGAAGGTATAATAGTTGGAGACAGTATTGAGAATGAATCATGTGGTAGTATTCGTCTTTTTTTTTTTTTAATATGGTGAACTTAAAAAAATTGGATTTTATAAAGTTGGGGGAAGTTTTCATGGTAAAAAAATGCTACTGATTTGGAGAATTTTATATTCAAATATTGGCTTTTTGACTAAAAAGTTCAGACAGTGGATGTTTGTGTATGAATATTGTGATGCATCATATTTTATGATGTTTTTCTCCTATGGGGTGAATAAAGTAAAATTTTGAAATCATAATAATTATGTCAAGAAAGTTCATGCCCTGTTTTGTTTTATTTTTCAATTTGGCTAAACTGAGGGGGTGGATTAGGCCCAGGTTGTGAAGAGTTTTTAGATTTGATAGAATGCTTAAGAAAGAGAGACCTAATCAGATCTGAATTTTAGAAAGATGATTCTGAAGTTGATTGAGGTTAGGACCAAAGAAGGACTTTTGGTGGGAGACTAATTTGCACGTAAAATCCTGAATTAGAGCAGTTGCAGTTGGACTGGAGAACAAGGGATGGGTCTGTGATGAATTTTGGAGGTGGAATCGATAGGACAGTCTAAGTTGGTATGGAAATTGAAGAATGGAGAGAGGTCAGGGAGTCAAGTTGGCTCTAGAGTTTCTAACTTAGGAAACTGCATAGATGATGTTGCCATTATCTGAGCTAGAGAAGGAATAAATTTCTGGCAGGTGGAGAAGGGGACTAAAGATGGTAGACAATGAGTTAAAGTTTTGGATATATTGCATTTTAGGTATCTGTGAGACTTGTAGGTGAAGATGACCAGTAGACAGTTATAAATTTGGGTGTAGGACCCTGAAAAGAGCTTGGGACTGCAAAAAGATCTGGAATTTATCTGGTTATTTTCCATCTCCTCTACTATTATCTGAGTTCAGGCTACTGTCATATCTCACCTAGATTATTGCAAATTTCCTATCTGGTCTCTTCTAGTCTTAATCTTCTCCAATCCATTCTCTGGGCTGCAATTAGTGATCTTTCTAAAGGGGAAATTTGATTGTATCATTCCTCAGCTTAAATTATTTCTGTGACTTTCTTTTATCCTCACAATGAAATCTACATTTCTTATTCCTTTAACAGGTTATAAACTCATTTAAGTTCTTTACCCAACTTATCTCTCTAGCCTAGTGACTCTCCACAACTCCCTCCACCCCCCAAATATGTAATTTTCTCAGATATACTGAACTTGTGCTTTCTTGCAACAGGCTCTCTTTTCCCTCCAAGCCTTTGCACGTACTGTTCTCTACTCCTGGAGTGTTCTTCTTATCATGCCCTTCCTCCCCTCCATTTGTCTGGCTCATTTCTACTTGTCTTCAGTTCTTAGAAAGCCATCATTGGTTCATTATTATTATTGAAAAATTTTAAACCTATGGAAAAGTCAAGAGAATAGTAGAGTGAACACCTACACCTACACACACACACGTGCTAAATATTTAATGCTAAATATTTAAGCATGCGTCTCCCAATTACAAAGACATTCTCTTACACAACCATAATACTGTCATGACACCAAGAATATCGACAGTTATTCAACATATGGTCCATACTTAAATTTCCCTATTTGTACTCAAATTCTTTATAACTTTTTCCCCCCTCTAATGCAAGATTCAGTCAAGGTTCATGCGTTGCATTTGGCTGGTGTCTCTCTTTAGTCTTCCTCAGTTTGGGCTAGTCCCATTGCCTCCTTCCCTTCTTTGGTTTGTCCTTTGAAAAGGAGAGCATTTGTCCTTGAGTATATTCCATATTCTGAATTAGTCTCTTTCTTCATGATTAGATTCTGGTTGGATATTTCTGGCAAGAATACCACACAGATGATATGTAGTCCTACCACTTCATCACATCACAAGGCACATAAAATCATCCCTATTGGTGATTCCAGCTTGATCACTTGGTAAAGGTGGGAACTGACAGATCTCTCTACTATTTAATTAATAAATAATTGATAGGGTGATACTTCATGGCATGTAAATATCCTGTTTCTAACAACCTTTGAAACCAGTGGTTTTAGCATCTATTAATGATTCTTGCTTGAATCAGTCATTGCATTGGAGGATTACAAATGGTGATTTTTCTTATTCTTTCATTCCATCTACGTTTATTACCTTCATTGACTTTGTTTTTTATAATTTTATTTTATTTATTTTTTCTAAACTTTTGTTTTATTTATTTTTTCCCCCAAAGCCCCAGTAGATAGTTGTATGTCGTAGCTGCACATCCTTCTAGTTGCTGTATGTGGGATGCGGCCTCAGCATGGCCGGAGAAGCGGTGCGTCAGTGCGCGCCCGGGATCCAAACCCGGGCCGCCAGCAGCGGAGTGCATGCACTTAACCGCTAAGCCACGGGGCCGGGCCCTATAATTTTATTTATTTATTTATTTTCCCCCAAAGCCCCAGCAGACAGTTGCATGTCATAGCTGCACATCCTTCTAGCTGCTGTATGTGGGACGCGGCCTCAGCATGGCCGGAGAAGCGGTGCGTCAGTGAGCGCCCGGGATCCGAACCCGGGCTGCCAGCAGCAGAGCGCACGCACTTAACTGCCAAGCCACGGGGCCGGCCCCCTTCATTGACTTTTGAGGGCGGTGAGGTCAGGTTAGATGAAGACTAAATGTAGGCAACTGAATTTAGAAATCAGGTCATTCCTCACCTTTTCCAGAGCCAAGTGAGTGGTGAAGATGGAAGACAGATTACTAAGGTAGACCAAAGAGAGAATACAAGTTTGCCAGTGAAGGGGAGGCAAGAAAAAGTAGCTTGAGGAGGCAGAGTTGAGGGAAAGAACTTTAATTTAGTACTTGAACAGCTTTTTGATGGGCTGATGAGATTCAAGATAGGAGAGTCAGGGAATAATTAATAGAACAAAGTCTCAGATAAAATGAGAGATGAGGTCAAGAACAGTTGATTGGGAGATTAACTCTGGAAAAGAGTGGCCACCTATACTGTACCTCAGAAAGTTAGGAGTTGTGTATAGGTGAGAATCAAATATGTTTGGATATGAAGGGAAGAAGTCATATCTTTTTTGTGGGGGTACTTTGAGGACTTTTTGTTGTTGTTGTTATTAAGTAAAAAGGCAGTTACTTTTTGATCCTGGGATTGATGAAGGTAAGCTAGGGGACATGAGGAGAGTGATGGAAGTTTATTATAAATACTGTGGGGATTGGGAAAGAGAAGTATTTCAGGGTAGATAAGTGAAAGGACTGCTGAGCAGGGCCTCATCTGAAATTGGAGTTCATAAATTTATAATCTGCATGTTTTACATGAGTTTTCTTTGGCAGTGTTCTGCAGCCAGGAACAAAGCAAAGACAGATTGTATTGAAGATAGATGAGGGAGGAGAGAATTGAAGATGCAAGGGAGACGGCCGAAGTAATTCACCATGTGACTCAAGCTAAGTGGAGAAGCTAGTAAGGCAGAACTGGGCTGAGACCTAAACAGTGGGGAGGGGTGTAGAGGTAATGCCAAGCAGTGATAAATTAAAATAATTTATTATTGGTTTAGGTTATAGTAGTAATGAACTTTATAGTTATTTACTTTATACCTCAGACTAATATTTTCATTCTTGAACCTCTTACTGACTCATTGCAGATGAATTTCTAGCCATTTTGCTTTATTTTCTCTAAAAAGAAAATTTCTTGAAAGCATCATCTTTATTGTTACTTAATATTTACAGAGTACTTGTTTCGATTATTTGAAGACCCTGCCCTTTAGGGATCTAGATATAAAATATATTTTATTAACAAAGACTGTTAACACTAGATTATTTCTGCTCTGGAAAGAAGCAAGGCAGGGATAACCCAACAGTGGATAAATCCAAGTGTCATTTTTGTTCTTTTTAGGAATATATTAATACGTAATTTCTTCTAGCAATTATTTTCAAGGTAGGATATATTATACAGATTTTATTTTAAGTTTAATTTTGTAGGCATTTAATGTGTGTAGTGTTGTACGTATTTAAGATGTATGTATTCTCTAATAACTTTCAATGAGTGATTTTAGGATTTATTTGGTAATCTTTGGCCGAGACATCAAGAACAGAATACCAGTGTTCTAATGTGATTCACTTTGACCAGAATTTCATTAGTAATACAGTCATATCAGTGGCCTAAACGAGTAAAATAAAGCATCCAAGTTATATTTGGTTTTCATTGAATGTTTAATATACTAGAGAGATTTTATCACAGTACAGTTTTACCATTTGATTCCAGGCCAGTGACCCTTAGTTGATTTCAATGGCTGTTATATTATGTTATTTTAGTGTGTTAAGTCTCTGATGAGTGCTAGGGAAAAAAGATATTGCTTTTATTTTGAATAACATCTAGATTTGAAAACTATGTATATATATATAGTTTTGAGGATATTTATGATTTTTATTCCTGATAAGTGTCACACATGAAATATATGATAGCCATTTAAAATATTAAAAAAACTTTTTTTAAAATCTTTTATTTATTTATTTATTTTTTTGTGAGGAAGATCAGCCCTGAGCTAACATCCATGCTAATCCTACTCCTTTTGCTGAGGAAGACCGGCTCTGAGCTAACATCTATTGCCAATCCTCCTCCTCCCCGCCCCCCCCCCTCAAGCCCCAGTAGATAGTTGTATGTCATAGTTGCACATCCTTCTAGTTGCTGTATATGGGACGCAGCCTCAGCGTGGCCGGACAAGAGGTGCGTCGTGCATGCCCGGGTTCCGAACTGGGCCGCCAGTAGTGGAGTGCGTGCACTTAACCGCTAAGCCATGGGGCTGGCCCTAAAATATTTAAATTTAATATTATAAATAGTTATACTTTTTATCCTTCTAGCCGAGATTATTTCTTATTGTTCTTTCTTGTCACTAGATCAAAAGTAAATAAGGAACTTCAGGAAACACATGTATTCAGAGTTTCCTGCAAGGCACAGGGTCTCATATATGTCGAATGGGAAAGTAAGGAAAAAGCAAATTAGATTAGTACAATTTTTTTCTCATTTTCTGGGTTCCTTTAGCTTCTTCCGTACTCCTTTAGTGCCCAAGTTGAGTAGACAAGTACTTATTTATATGACAGCCTTAATTTGTTAGTATTTCTTAAAAGCCCAGCTCTTTATGTTTAAATTTTAGTTACATTATTGAGATTGTTGTGAGCTATAATGTATATGATATGTATTTTTAAAAATTTTAAATACTTTATTTTGTGAGGAAGATCAGCCCTGAGCTGACATCTGCCAATCCTCCTCTTTTTGCTGAGGAAGACTGGCCCTGGGCTAACATCGTGCCCATTTTCCTCCACTTTATATGGGATGCTGCCACAGCATGGCTTGACAAGCAGTGCCTCGGTGCGCGCCCGGGATCTGAACCGGCGAACCCCTGGCCGCGGTAGCAGAGCACGCGCACTTAACCGCTTGTGCCACCGAGCGGGCCCCTAAATACTTTTCAAAATTATGATTAAACTAGATTTTGTCAGGTGATAAATCTGATACTTAGTGTAGAAGTATATTGTTATTTGTGTCTAGGCTATATGAAAGAAGCTTAAGTATACCATTTACCCGAAATTGGCTCTTAAAATTTCAAAAGTGTTGTGGGAAGTGCGTCTTAGAGTATCAGATATTTTAAATTACTGTGATTAAAAAAATAATCTCTACTGATTTCTATCAAATCGATCTTTGGGAGGACATTACAGTATGGTTGTTCTTGTTTTTTTCTTGCATGTGTCAATACTTCTAAATTTGAAAGAGTCAAGTTTGCCATTTTTTGTTTGCTTTTTAAAAAAATAGCATTGACTATTGATTTTTTCTTTGTTACTAAACTTAAATCCAAAATTGTATCAAAAAAGGCTACCTCTGTCTAGCCCCGGTGTAAAAAAAAAATCCCACTTTTTCCCTATTTTCTCAAATTACAAATAGACAAGTTATAGAAGTTCATTAGTTAGTCAATTATTTGGAATTCAGAACACATTTCCTGTTGAAAGTGCTAAAACGATGGCTAATAGTAGCATATTTATCTCACATTGCAACTCAAGAATTATCCCTTTGCTGAAAAATATGGTAAATTATACTGATGAAAACGTGTAGTGTCTTTTTCCTTGAGGGATAATTTTCTAGCAGGTCCCTGTCTTATAAAATTCTTTGAACCTAAAACTGCCCTAAAAAAATAGTCTTAAAAAATTCTTATTACAATCAGATGTTAATTATTGCTATCATTTATTTTTAATATAAGATGGACATAAATAATAATTATTTGTTTGTATAAATAATTGTTATTGGATCAGTAATTGATCTGATAAGGAGAAAAAGAAGACAGAAGAGGAAAGCACTGGGTGCCTGAAATGGATGGGAGACTGTAGTGAAGTAACAGGCTTTTTTTGGAGAGGCAGTGTGATGTAGAGACAGAGGCATGTTATTTAGAATCAGAAGATCTAAATGTAAATCCCATCTTCACAATTAGCTAAATGATCTAAAACCAAGTTCCTCTTGAACCTATTTCTTTATCCACATAATGGGGATCATTGATTCATTCATTCACTGATTCATTCAGAAATGTTTTTCTTACTAGGTTGTTAGAAAGACCAACAAAATAATCTGAATGAAAGCAAGCAATTAGGAACTGTATAGTGTTTAGTCAAATATTAGTGATGATGTAATTCTTCTTACTGTCTTTTTGTTGCTTACCTATCCTTTGCCATCCTCTCTTCTTTCATTGATAACATATTTTCACTGCACTCTTGATCTTAGGAGCAAGCCCTGGTGGTCTAGTGGTTAAGATTCAGCACTCACACTGCCACGCCCTGTTCATTTCCCCTTCAGGGAACCACACCACCCATCTGTCAGTTGTCTTACTGTGGCCACTGCATGTTGCTGTGATGCTGAAATCTATGCCACCGTATTTCAAATACCAGCAGGGTCACCCATGGTGGACAGGTTTCAGTGGAGATTCCAGACTAGGAAGAAGGACCTGGCCACCCACTTGTGAAAAAATAGGCTGTGAGAATCCTATGAATAGTGGCAGAGCATTATCTGATAGATCCTCAGAAGATGAGAGTTTGGGGGCAGGGGAGACTGAGCAGGTTTCTGCTCTGCTGTATGCAGGGTCCCGAAGAGTTGGAATCGACTTGTCTGCACTAGCAACAACTTGATCTTAGGACTTCAGAGAATCTTTAGAGCTAGTGGTAGAAGTGAAGCAATCCAGGTTTACCCAAGTCCCAGTTGATCTTTTTTTCCCTCCCAGATAAGGGCATTAGGCAGAGGAGTAGAATGGAAGGCAACTTATCTGGATCAGCTTGCTTATTTTCTCACTGTTGCCTGACAGAGTTCTGTCTTTCTTAAGGTAGGGCATGGCCTAAGGTGCCTCATTGTCCTAGGGCGTGATCAGTCTCTCTCTCTCTCTGCCTCCACCCCATCCTACCTCATTCCCATGTGTATCTCTTACCTCTCCTCCCATCTCCTTTCTTCACCACTTTTTCTTGTTCCTTTTTAATCTCACCCTTCACTTGGTTTCTTGTTTGCCTACAGGTATGTTCAGGTCTCCCATGGCCTAAAAAATTCTTGATCAACTCTTAGTCTCATTTCTTTCACCACCAAAGAGATGTTGATATTATTGCCTTTATTACTAAACTTTTTGTGGTATGGCGTCTGCCTCAACCACTGTCATAAAACTGTTCTAATTTGGTATCCTTTCTGAAGTTAGTAACCTCCTTGACCTCTCTCTCTGCAGCATGTTGACACTACTGTTTACACTTTCCTCCTGGACACTTCTCCTTTGGCTTCTGTAAGGATGGCATTTTTGATTGCTTTCTTCCTTTGGTCTTAAATGTGTTTTCCCCACCCCTTGCTCTGAGCTCTCATTAGCTCTCTTTTTCTGTACTCTCTCCCTTTGAAGTATTACTTTCCTGTGACTAGAATTATTTGTTCTATTAGTCCTATAATGTAACTGAACTAGGAACAGTGATGGAAAATTCAGGGAGGCAGGATTCTGTTCACTACAAGAAAGAATTTTTTTCCTAAAGTAATTACAGTTGTTTTACAGTAATAATCTCCTTTGAAGTGGTCAATTCTCCATTATTGAAGGTTTTCAAGTGGAGGCAGAAAGACCCCTTGTAGAAAGGATTCATGTATAGGTAGAAAGTTGAGCCAGATGATCTTTTAAAGTCTTGTCCAGGGGCTGGCCCGGTGGCGCAAGTGGTTAAGTGCGCGCGCTCCGCTGCGGCAGCCCGGGGTACACTGGTTTGGATCCCGGGCGCACACCGACGCACTGCTTGTTGGGCCACGCTGTGGCGGCGTCCCATATAAAGTGGAGGAAGATAGGCATGGATGTTAGCCCAGGGCCAGTCTTCCTCAGAAAAAAGAGGAAGATTGGCAGATGTTAGCTCAGGACCGATCTTCCTCACATACACACGAAAAAAGGTCTTGTCCAACTCCGAGTAATCTCTGAGATAATTCTCATCCACTCCACTCCCATGGATTCAACTTTGACCTTTATTCAAATGTCCACCAAAGCGTTATTTCCAGCCTCTCTACTTTCTCATCCCTCTTCTCTCCTACAAGCACAGTTTTTGTCATCAAAATTGCTTCTTTTGTAGGCCACGGTGTTTTCTAGTTTCATCACCATTTTCCACTATTCTTTTTTTCTTTCCTTTTACTGGCATGGCTTTGAGGACCACTGTTCTATGCTTTGGCTACTTTTCTACTAGTAAATTATATCTGGTTGTATTGGTTTGCTGCCTCCTCTCTCCCTTTCTCCCCCAAACTAGGGGCATTTAAGCAAAGGACACCAATGGAGGAGGCTTGGGATCTTAAAGTTTAAATTTATTTTAAAATTTTATATGGCACAGTCCAAATGTTAATGCTTAAGATGTTTATAATAATAAATAGTAGTAGTTGCAGTTATTTATTGAATATCTACTGTGTGCCAAGTATTGTGCCATGAGCTTACATAGGTTTTGTAAGTTATATTTCATTTAAATCTTACAGCATTCCTATGAGGAATATACTGTTGCTGTCCCATTTTACAAATGAGGCAACTGAGATTTAGGAAGGTAAGAAAGTTGTCAAAGGTCACACAGCTAATAAATGACAGAGATCTAACTCATTTTATGGCCAGTTTTCTTAACCAGTATATTGTACTGTGTTATACGAAAGGTAGAGATCTAGAATCAAACTTTAGAAAGTCAGGTAATGTTATACAAACAAGATAATGTATTTTTGACTTAGGTTTTTAGATTGTTTTGAATGTATGTGAACCTATATGAGACATTGATAGTGGCTTGTGTGTGCTTACCTCCTTTTCCACAGTAGTCATTCATTTGTTCATTCACTGGACATTAATGCAGTTTACTGAGTGCTTAGACTCTGCTGTGTGTGGTATAGGAAGGTGAATGAAATAAATTTAAGTTTACAATATAGTGGGGGAGACAGGAAATAGCAGGTAAATGAATTATCAGTTATAATTTGAGAAAGTACTATAAAGATCACAAACTATAACAACAGGGTGTGTGTGTTGGATGGGGGACAAGGAGAGGGAGGACATGTTTGGATACAGTGGTCAGGAAAGGTCTGTTATCCCACTAAGCAGATATAACCACTGTTAACATTTTGTTGTATACCTTTCATACATTATATATAGCTATATAAAGTTTTTATATCAAAATGAGATTGTACTATATATTCTGTTTTGTAATCTCATAATTGAGTCTCTTGAAACAGTAGCCATTGTTTTTTAATTTCCTCACCTTCTATTCCACTCTAACCTCTGCAGTCTGGCTTCCACCTCCACTGTTGGACTTGTTGTTGCTTTCTGATGTGACTGGTCACTTCTTAATTGCCAAATCTAAAGGAGATTTTTTTCCTTATTATTTTATTTGCAAATTCTGAGCTGATATTTCTCTCCTGGTTTTTCTCCCCCCTTATTGGATATTCCTTCTTTATCACAAGCTTTTCTTTGTATCTTTTCTTCATTTCTTTCTTCAGAAATATTAGAGTCCTCTTAGGTTTTGTATTTGACCCTCCTTACTAATACTCTCCTAGAGTGATGTATTCAATATTCAACACCAGTGTCCTAAAGTCTATTATGGCTCACCACAGTCTTGTGGATTGAGTCCAAACTCCTGTGTAAGGTTCCACCCAGCTTGAGGAATATTCTTTTTTTTTGATCTGAAGAAAAAAGAAATGAACCTTTACTAATATTTATTGTAAGGATTGATATCAGCACCTTCAGTCAGTCCATATGTTCATTTATCAGATGGTCACATTTTAAATAAGTGAGCAAGCACAAGGGATTAACAGTGGTATCCTTCACTTAGTTCGTCCATGTGATGTAATATAGTTTACATTAAGTGGTTAATTGGGTTTACAGATTATGTTATCTAGTTTTAACTAAACCAACTCACACAAAATGTCCAATTAACTTAAATGATTCCTGTAGAGAAGTCACATCTTGGGTTAAAGATAATGCTAATAATGGAACTACAAGTAAATAACAAAGTGCAGAGCTGGGTTCTCCTACTCCTGGTTCAAACTCTTCCATAGCCTTACATAAAAGTATTCAGAGTTGAGGCCGGCCCGGTGGTGCAAGCGGTTAAGTGCGTGCGCTCTGCTGCCGCGGCCTGGGGTTCGCTGGTTCTGATCCCGGGTGCACACCGACGCACCGCTTGTTAAGCCATGCTGTGGCAGCATCCCATGTAAAGTAGAGGAAGATGGGCACGATGTTAGCCCAGGGCCAGTCTTCCTCAGCAAAAAAGAGGAGGATTGGCATTGGATGTTAGCTCAGGGCTGGTCCTCCTCACACACACACACACACACACACACACACACACACAAAGTACTCAGAGTTGTCAAGCATAGGAATATGTTACGTGATTTTGTTTTTTTTAGCAAAAAGAAAATGTTTTCCGAATTTGCTGATCTTTTCGGAGATGGCATGTGACTGACAATAATATTTAACCAAACAGATAGTTAAACGCGCAGACACACACACACACACAATCTGTTCTTGCAGGGTGTTTTTGTTTTTAATTTTAAATAATAAGTGAGGAAATAGTTGATTTTCTAGAAACCCTCATGCCATGATAAATGTATTTTGCAAATGGATGTTTGGAAATATTCCATCATTATGTGATTTTTTTTAAATGATGAACTCTTTAAAAACCCAGCGTGGAGTTTTATAACCTGCTTTAAAAACTTCAAAATAGAGAGTTTAGAAAGTGTAATCAGGGATGCAGTAATGTATTTCTTCCATTTCTGCATACATTTGTGAGATATCTTTTTTTTTCTATAACAGGCATTAAAGCTGGGTATAAAAATAAATTGAACTAAGAGCCAAACCTTTGAATTACCATTTCATAAAGTGTTAAATCAAAATTTTTAATAATAATAGGCATAGTCAGTTGCATTGCTATCAGTTAAAAATAGTAAGAGTAAAAAGGTATTTTTTGCCATTAATTAATAAAATAGATTATTTTAAAAAGTTTTTCTTCCTCTTTATCTCATCTCTTAAAAATTTCCATTTAGTGTAGTCTTATATTATACATATTAATACAGTAATACCCTATATAATTTATAAATGATGATTGCTAAAAATTTTTTCACTGATGGGATATAAGATCAAGAAAATTTGTAGACTGCTAATATAGCCAATAAGCATCCCAAGTTCAAAGGAAGGCTAGTTTTCTGTGGGTTATAGTTATTAGAAAAGGTTCATAGTGGAGATGGGTATAAGGCTGAAGCCAAACTTTTGCAGTTTAATAATAGCATTGTTCCTGGTTAACAAAGTGTCATGGTTAATTTTATGTGTCAAGTTGACTGGGTTAAGGGATGCCCATATAGTTGGTAAAACATTATTTCTAGGTGTACCTTTGAGGATGTTTCTGGGAGAGATTAGCGTTTGATTCAGTAGACTGAGTCAAGAGATCTGCCCTCACCAATGTGGGCAGGCATCATCCTCATCCAGGTCTTGGATGGCCCAAATAAAATAAAAAGGCAAAGAAAGGACAAATTTGCTCTCTCTTCTTGAACTGGGACATCCATGTTCTTTGGCCCTCATACATCAGAGCTCTTGGTTCTCGTGCCTTTGGACTCCAAGACTTAACACCAGCTCACGCCTTTGTCCTCGGACTGAATTATACCGTTGGCCTTTCTGGTTCTCCATCTTGCAGAAGGCAGATTGTGGGACGTCTCAGCCTCCATAACTGCGTGAACCAATTCCTTTATTAAATCTCCTTTTCTGTATATCCTATTGGTTTCCTTTCTCTGGAGGGCCCTGACTAATATACACAAAGTAATTTGTTTCTATAGGAGAATGTTTGGAAAATTCAAAAAAGTGCAAACAAAAATAAAAATTTCTTGTAATTTTATTATTTGGAGGTAACCATTGTTAATATTGTGGTATATGTCCCTGCAAATTTTTTTTTTTGCAAATGTGTATGCTTATTTTAAATTAGAAAATTGGGATCATACTATATGTATTGTTTTGAAAACTGTTTCCAGTTAACAATATATGTTAAACATTTTTTATGTTATTAAATATTCTGCAATCCTATTTTTCAAAAATTTTAGTTGTGGTAAAATACATATAACATGAAATTTACCATCTTAACCGTTTTTAAGTGTACAGTTCAGTAATGTTAAATATATTTATATTGTTGTGCAGCTGATCTCCAGAACTTTTTTATCTTGTAAAACTGAAACATTATACCCATTAAACAACTCCCTATTTCTCCCTCCCCCTAGCCCCTGACAACCACCATTCTACTTTCTGTCTCTATGAATTTGACTACTTAGATACCTTATGTAAGTGGAGTCATACAGTATTTGTCTTTCTGTGATTGGCTTTTTTCACTTAGCATAGTGTCCTCAGAGTTCATCCACATTGTAGCGTATGTCAGAATTTCCTTCCTTTTTAAGGCTGAATAATAATAATGTTCATTGTGTATATATACCACATTTGTTTATCCATTTATCTGTTGATGGGTGCTTGGATTCCTTCACCTCTTGGCTGTTATGAATGATGTTGCTATGACATGGGTGTACAGATATCTCCTCAAGACCCTGCTTTCACTTCTTTTGGGTATATAACCAGAAGTGGAATTGCTGGATCATGTGGTGGTTCTATTTTTACTTTTTTGAGGAACCACCATAATGTTTTCCATAACAGCTGCACCATTTTGCATTCCCACCAACAGTGCATAAGTGTTCCAGTTTCTCCACATCCTTGCCAACACTTGTTATTTTCTGTTTATTTTTTTTTTATAATAGCCATCCTGATGGATGTGAGGTCTGCAATCCACTGCAATGGCAGTGTAATCCATTATTTGATTGTACTATAGTTTATTAACCAGTTCCTTCTTATTTAAGAGTATGGTTGTTTCAACTTTTTCATTCTTAAAAATAATGCTGGGGCTGGGGCTGGCCCGGTGGCGCAAGCGGTTGGGTGCACGCGCTCCGCTGCGGCGGCCCGGGGTTCGCTGGTTCGGATCCCGGGCATGCACCGACGCACTGCTTGTCAGGCCATGCTGTGGCGGCGACCCATATAAAGTGGAGGAGGATGGGCACGGATGTTAGCCCAGGGCCGTCTTCCTCGGCAAAAAAAGAGGAGGATTGGTGGATGTTAGCACAGGGCTGATCTCCTCACAAAAAAAAAAAAAATAATGCTGGGGCTATTTTTCATATTTTGGAGTGTGTGTATATTTGTTTTCTTAGGATATGTAATCTAGAAATGAAATTTAAAAGGACCTTTGAAGGGAAAAGAGGCATCATTAGATGGGTAGAAAGATGGTATGAATATTCCAGGAAGGGCACAGCCTTCACAAAGACAAGGAAGCCTCAATAGCATGATGGATTAGAGGGACAAAATAGCACTCTGTCTAGAATAGAGGTTATAGTTATCCATGGATGATAGGAAGTAAGGCTAGAAAGAAAGACAAGCATCAGATTGTGGAAAGCCTTGAGTACCAGCATTTGTTTGGAAGGTAATGAATAACATTAAAGGTTTTTGAGCTGAAGTATGACAGAATGAAAACTTTCTAGAAGATTCATCCTAAAGCAATATGTGGAATGGTTTAGACTAAAAGCAGAGAGACCAATTAGGGGACCACAGTATGATAGAAGCATGATAGAGGGTAGGCAAGTTCAGATTTTATAAAGTAGGGTATTTTATAAAGTGGGGTATCACTTTTGAAAAATAGGAGAAGGGAAATAAAATGATTAATTAGTATATCTCTGGGTTAACCACTCTGGTAAAATGTTTTGTATACATTGAAATGGTAGAGGGGAAAAAAAAGACTTTTGCTATACTTTACCTGTAATAGGCAATTTTATGGAGAGTTCAGAGTTGACTGTAAGTGGTTTTGTAATATCAGTGTTTTCTGTAAGCAGTTACTGTTACAATGTAGAAGCAAGGGAAGAAATTTTTGCACAGTTTCTGGGTAATGTCTGTGGTAAATGTTTCTCTGTCTCAGCTGCCTTCTCATTCAGCCTTTAAGGACTTCCAGTTTCTATATATGGTATTATTCTGCAACATTAAAATTTGATTGAAATCTATTGATTTTTTTCCTCCAAATTTGAAGTTATACAGTAATGCCATCTTCAGGTAGATCAACAGTTACAAATTGAATGTTTTTCCTTCGCTCTGATAGATTTTGCATTATTTATTTAACATTTGACAAATATTTAAAGTTTCTTTCCTTCACCTTTTTATTGTGAAAATTTAAAAACATACAGAAAAGTGAAAGAATAGAACATGTTACACTCATATATACTTTTCTTAGATAAGGTGTTTTTAACATTTGGCCATATTTGTTTTAACTGTGTATTTTTTGCTGAATCATTTGAAAGTAAGTTGCAGGTGACATCATACTTCACTCCTAAATACTTCAGTGTTCATGTCCTAAGTAGAAGGACATTTTCCCATAATCTCAGTACCGTTAATAATACACCTAAGACAATTAATAATAATTCCAAAATACCACATAACGTTCAACCCATATTCTAAGTTTCCCAATTGTCCCAAGAATGTATTAGAGCCAGTTTTTTTCTTTTTGAACGAGGATCCAGTCAAGACTCAATATTGCCTTTAGTTGTTGTCTCTTTATTCATTTTAAAATAGAATAGTTCCCCACCTTTTTAAAATGACATTGATCTAAGTATCCAGGCCAGTTTTCTTGTAGAATGTCTATATTCTGAGTTTGTTTGATTGTTTCCCCATGTTGTGATTTAAACCTCACTATCCTATTCCCCTCTATTTCCTATAGACTGGAAGGTAGGTCTAGAACAGGGGTACATCACAGACCAAAGGTTCACAGACTGTATAGGGTCTGTGGATAGAATTCAGGGAGTCTCTGAACTTTGGATGGGGAAAAAAATTACATCTATATTTTAACTCAGTGGTTCTCAACTGGAGTGATTTGTCCTCTCCTGTCTTTTCCCCCACCCTGGATGTTTGGCTTTGGAGACATTTTTGTTTGTCACAACTAGTTGGGAGGGTGCTATGGCATCAAGTAGATAGAGGCCAGGAACACATCTAAAGATCCTACAATGTACAGAGGGAGAGCTCCCAACAAGAAAGCATTATCGGGCTCAAAATGTCAATAGTGCCATGGTTGAGAAACCCTACTTTAACTGGGTTTTAGCATTTCCTTTAATTGTGAATGTAGGAAATCCTTCACAAGGATATTAGCACTACCTGTAACTTTGTCACCAATAGGAATTTCAGATATTTTCATATCACATTAAGGTGTTGCAGGTATCTCAAAATATTTATACTCATTTATTTCAGAAATTAAGATAGATTTGCATTAATCAAGAAGCAAAAATATTACTATATTACAATTTTAAGAGATAGTTTGATAGCTATATTTCAGTATAATTGTCCATTGTAATCACATGTATTTTATGCATTATAAACATTACTCTGGGAAGAGATCCATATGCTTTACCAGATTGCCAGAGGCATCCATAGAACAAAATAGCTTAACCTCTGGTCTACAGCCTTTATTAGATTGGGTTAAACATTTTTGGTGAGAATGCTTCATAGGTGATGTTTATTTTATATTGTCATTTCATGAGTCACATAATAATGTTATCTTGCTGTTATCATTGATGCCAAGTTTGATGATTTAGTTAAGGTGGTGACAACTAGATCTTTCCATTTTAAAGATACATTTTTCCCTTTGCATTGCTAAGTAATCTGTGGGTAATATTTTGGTACCAGGTGAGTTTTCTGTTTCTGAACAACCTTTCACCTAATGGCTTACCGTACTTTGATGATTTTTCCTGAGTCTGTTTTTACCTTGGGGGTTGCAAAATGGTGATTTTCTAATTCAGTCATTCCTTTACATTTATTACTGGCATTCTTCTGTAAAGATAAGAGATTTCCTTTCCCCACCCCACCCCACTTCCTTTTCCTCATCTCCCTCACCCCAAGAATCACTATGGATGCATTAATTTTTATTTATTCAGTATTGCACTCAATTAGGTTTTTTTTTCCTTTGGGGTGCTCACATTGTCCCAAATTGGCCAGTGGGAACCCCTTTAATTTGGTCCTTTGTCCTTTTGACAGACCCTACTGGTCTTAGAACATTTGCTTGCTTTCTGAGTTCTCAGGATCAGCTTGTTCTTTCTGTGCTCCAAGTCTGGAGTCAGATATGTCTTCAAAGAATCATGGTTTCTTTTTGGAGAATAGTGTTTAGAAACCATAGTCTGAGCACTTGGTGTGCTCGTTGCTTCTAGAGTGACAATGTTTCTAAGCCCTTTTATTTTTTTTTATTTATTTTTTTTGCTTGAGGAAGATTAGCCCTGAGGTAACATCTGTGTCAGTCTTCCTCTATTTTGTATGTGGCTTGCCACCACAGTATGGTGATGAGAGGTGTAGGTCCATGCCTGGGATCTGAACCCATAAACCTGGGCCGCCGAAGTGGAGCACACTGAACTTAACCACCAGGCCATGGAGCTGGCCCTAGGCCCTTTTAATAGAAGCTTTTAACTAAACTTTTAACATAAAAAGATATTTTGAGCTACAAGAAAGAAATTCAAATATTTCTGTTTTACTCATCCTTGCAAATTATTTCTTTTGAAATGAATGAGTTTATTTATTCCTTTCCTTTTTTTTCTTTTGAGGAAGATTAGCCCTCTTTTTGCTGAGGAAGATTGGTCCTGGGCTAACATCCGTGCCCATCTTCTTCTACTTTATATGGGACGCTGCCACAGCATGGCTTGACAAACATTGTGTTGGTCTGCGCTCGGGATCTGAACCCATGAACGCTGGGCCGCCGAAGCAGAGTGCACAAACTTAATCGCTACAGCACCAGGATGGCCCCTATTTATTCCTTTCCTTATCAGCCCAGACCCATGCTCTTTATCTATTCACTCAAGGATTGTTGGTAGCTGTCTTAACTAATGTCTCTCTCTCCTGTTCTATATACCACCCCTTTCATTCATCTATAAAATATTATGTGCTATCTGTTTGCCAGGAAATGTGCTAGGCGTGTAGAATACACAGGAAAACGGAAACATCCAGAATTTCACAGTCTAATAGGGAAGACCTATATGAAAACCAAAATTTCCGTATGATTGGTGCAAAAATAGAAATACATAAAGAATGACTAAGTGTGAGAAACTGAAGGAGGAGGTGAAGATAATATTTGAGTATGGTATTGATAAAATTATGAGATTACCATGTGAAGAAGAGTAGAGATATTTATAGATTGTCATTGTACCTGACCACTGATTAAATGTCAAATTTGTTTCTACATGATAGTTACAGGTGAGATTATTTGAAATCAGAGGTTACCTGCATTTAGTGCTTAGAGCTTTCCTTTTTCCTGTATTCTGTGTTTTTTGTTTGTTTTTATTTTTGCTAATTTTTTTTCTGGGTAGACAAACTATTTTTGCTTACACTGAAACTTACTAAGATGCTTCATCATTTCTCTTCTTTAGCTTTTCAATAAAAGATTATTTCTTTGCTGAAATGGTTTGGTTTAGAGTCTGTGTGGATTTGCTGTATTTGTTTATACATCTGTGCCTTATGAATAAATCCATCATGTTTTATTACCAGTGATTGCACTTACCAAGTGTCTGCATCATACCTGTTATGTGATCATTAATACAAAGTTTGGTTCTTACTGTGAGGAGATCTTAATAAACTCAGGATGGTGAAGGGAATGGAGAGTCAAATGCTTGGAAATTGGGACTCATATATTTAGGCAGTCCCTTAATTTTACATAATCCCTTGATGGCTAGAGATTGTCCCTCTTTTCATAAGAAGAATTATGAAAGGTGTAGGAAAAAACAAAACCTGCGTATGTTTCCCAATTCAGAATCTTTAAAGAGAAAATAAGGTGTTTTTCCCCCCCAGATACAGAAATAACTTACAGGAGTCTAAAAATGTTTTTCCAAAAGTCCCTATCTTCCCCAGCTACCTAAGATGGCACTTAGGATTTCTTTTTCCAGTAAAAACAGCATGATGGTAAATAAAATAAATTGAAATAGTAGTGTACTATTGTTGGAGTCAATATTTAATTTATCTGACATCAAGCAATGGGCTTTCAACATATATGTATTTTCCATGTATTTGTAGCTTACCTCTTCAAGTGTCAAAATATGTACGTTAGCCATTTTATTTGATGAAATTAATAAAATAGTTAAACATATTTAATGTTAAATTTAGAATTGTTTTTACCAAACACTTAATGTACAAGATTCTGTGTTATACAGTGTTTCCTATTCTTTAGGTATTTGCTGTGCTAATGCTTTTATACAGAAACAACCATACACTTAATATGTATGGATATAAATACAGTGATGAGTGATGCCTTTCAAACCAAGGCGCTGATTAATTTTCCCAGATATTTTCATCATAGTACTCTTTTGCCTCCAAACCTCTGAAGGCTCCTTACTGCTTAGAGAGGCAACTGTAGTCTCGCCCTACTCTGCGTGTGTGTGTGTGTGTGTGTGTGTGTGTGTGTGTGTGTGAAGCAACTCTAGTCTGGCCATACTGTGTGTGTGTGTGTGTGTGTGTGTGTGTGTAAATATGATTTATTTGTCAGTACTTTCCAATGCAAACATTTCACTCTAGTCAGGTCAGTTTCCACACAATCTTATGATTATTCTATGCCCCTTAACCTTTGTTCATGCTGTTATTTGCTTTCTGTTCACGGACCTTGAGGAAGTTATTATCTTTGTGTATTTTCTTAGCAGCTTGTTTCTTATGGTCTCAGTGAATGGTGTAGTTGGATGTGTTTCCTTTGCATTAGAAGAACTGGGACAGATAATACAAGGAAGTGTGGGAAATGTAATTTTTAGCTTTCCACCAAACTAAAGAGGAGTTAGAGTGGATGAACTTTTGTCACCAGTCCTAGCCTTATATCTCTGTTTTTTTATTTCTTATTTTTCTGTTCACCAAATTTCCTAACTTGGCTTTTTTTTTTTTTAAACTTGTTAAACCACATGTATCTTTGTAAACCACCTAGTCTTTCTGGGCCTTGCTATACATATCTCTAGTATGAGGAAACTTAGACTCGGGGATCTCTAAGTTCACTTTAGCTATCAGCTTTTGTTTATGTGCATTTATTTATTCCTTCATTAAAAAGTATTTATTGAATGCCGGCTATTTGATAGATATGCTCAGCGATATAAGATTATCTACCCTCCAATAATAAAATAATACATGTTCTTCAGTATCCAGGTTATGTACTGCTTCATTTGTAAAGTCTTACCTGACACTGTAACCTATATTATGTTGCCTTGCCCCACGGATTCTTTCAGCCCTTACTAAAAAATGTAGACATAGGTTACCTTGTGTTTTGTTTAGTGTTTTGATTACTTAATAGAATTGCAAGCACTTTGAAGAATGATACTTCTTTTATTTTATAATCATTTAGTATAGTGACAGTCACATAGTAATAATCATAATGATAACTAATGTTTATGAATACTAACTTTGAGGCAGGCATTGTTTTAAATGCTTTACATGTATACATTCCTTTAATTCTGACAAAATGTTTATGGGATGGGATCTCTTTTCATCTCCATTTTTACAGATGAGGTAAAGCATACAGAGGTTAAGTAAATTTCCTTAAGGTTATACTGCTGGTAAGTGAAGCTGGGATATGGACCCAGGCAGTCAGATTTCAAAAACCCATGCACATAAGCATTTTGCTATAGGGCATAATTACTGCATACTTGTTGAATGAATGAAATGTTTTCATCTTTAATATATATCGGTTTCAGCTTTGGTATCTATTTGCACTTTGGATAAAAGACTAAGTAAGAATATATCACTTTGGGGAGAATTCTTTTTAAACAAGGACAAATAACTTTCTTAGCAAACTAAATGTTATGAGTGATTCTCACAGTTAACAGTGAGTATTCAAATTGTGTGCTTATACTTTGAGGTATTTTGAATAATGAGTCTGTTTTTGAAAGAAAGTTTGTGACATGCGTAATACTTATAGATGAATTTTGATTTGTATTAGTGTCTTATTATTTGTTACTCATTTTCAGTTGAGTGGTGATCTTATGCAATGGCTTCAAGCCACAGTTCTTCACCAGTGCCTCAAGGAAGCAGCAGTGATGTTTTCTTTAAAAAAGAGGTAGATCCGGCAAAACACATCAGACCTGTGCAGTCACTGCCAGATGTGTGTCCCAAGGAACCCACAGGTAATGCCTTTTTTTTTGAGAATTTTTATTGAGGATTTGTATAATCTTTAATTGAGTAGTCAGATTTCATATACTTATCTTAAAAGAGTAAATTTTATGATGTTAAAACTAAAGAGATATAAGTAATTTGGAAGTAAATTGACTGGGAAATTGGAATATAGCTCTTTCGTGCATTTCCATAAAAGAAGTTACTTACATAAACTAAAAGTTTTGTAAAGGAAGGTGCAGAATGAAAGCTCTTTGGTTAAACATAGTACAGTCAGTCCTCATTATTTGCGGATTCTGTATTTGCAAATTAGCATACTCCCTAAAATTTGTTTGTAACCCCAAAATCAATACTTGTGGTATTTTTATGGTCATTTGCAGGCATGTGCAGAGGAGTGAAAAATTTGAATTGCCTAATGCATACGTTCCCACCTGAGGTTGAAAAAGGCAACACTCTGCCTTCTTGTTTTAGCTGTCATGCTGTAAACACATGTCCTTTTTGTGGTCTATTTAGTGCCATGTTTTTCGCATTTTTGTGCTTTTTGTTGGTGATTTTGCTATTTAAGGTGGTTCCCAAATGTGGTGCTGAAGTGCTTTCTAGTGTTCTTGAGCACAAGAAGGCTGTAATGTGCCTTGTGAAGAAAACTACATATGTTCTAGGAGCTTCATTCAGGTGTGAATTATAGTGGTGTTAGCTGTGAGTTCAATGTTAATGAATGAACAGTAGATATTAAATAAGGTGTCTTTAAACAGAAATACACACAAAACAAGATTATGTATTGATTGGTTGAGAAAATGTGACCAGAGACTCACAGAAACCTAACCCTGTGTTTCCCCTAGGAGCAATGGTTTAGTATTTGCTAATTAAGTGTTCCCGTGACTTTATAGAACAAAACTATTGTGAATAACAAGAATCAACTATATAGTTTTCTTTCCTCTATGGTTAATGCCACGTCAGCATTTATGTTATCTAATTATAAGCCAAACAAAGGATATTGGAACCAGGAGTGTCTGCCATAATACAATAGAACAAAGGCCTACCTGTGAAAAAAACTAGAGTATTAAAGGATAGAAAATATACAATAGAAGGTAGAAGAGTTTTGACGTTGAAAAAAGAGAGAGAAATTGTACATTAAGGAAAAGAATTAATGAAAGACTTTCTTTACCACCCACCCCACCCTGCAACTGCAACTTTCAAATTTTGCATATCCTTTATCTTGTACGTGTTTTTCCTCCCCTTGGCAATTGATGTTGAAAGCTGAAGGTTTTTTAATCAGATTGATTTTTATTAAAACATTTGCTATT
This sequence comes from Ceratotherium simum simum, assembly GCF_057802395.1. Lineage (NCBI taxonomy): Eukaryota > Metazoa > Chordata > Mammalia > Perissodactyla > Rhinocerotidae > Ceratotherium > Ceratotherium simum. The sequence goes on from NC_141910.1 coordinate 21,461,844, forward strand.
GAAGAGAGAGTGTAATTGCTTTGTATAAAGTAGAATCTAAGCATTTTTATTTTTCTAGGGTATACTTTCAAACACAGAACTTACTTGACAGAGTTCTCTTATTTACTTTTTGCAGGTGATTCAAATAGTTTATGTGTTGCCCCATCTCTAGTTACAGATCAACATAGATGGACTATATATCATTCCAAAGTAAATCTCCCAGCAGCATTAAATGATCCTAGATTAGCAAAAAGAGAATCTGACTTCTTCACAAAAACATGGGGATTGGACTTTGTGGACACTGAAGTCATACCTTCATTCTACCTCCCACAGATTAGCAAGGAACATTTTACAGTATATCAACAAGAAATCTCTCAGGTAATATCTCATTTTTTAAAAAATTATTTTATTGAGGCCATAATGGTTTATAACAAGGTAATTTCAGGTGTACGTTATTGTATATAAGTTTCTGTATAGACTACATCATGCTCACCACCAATAGTCTATTTTCTATCCATCACCATACATATGTGCCCCTTTACCCCTTTTGCACACCCCCACCCCCTTCCCCTCTGGTAACCACTAGTCTGCTCTCTCTCTTTTTTTTTTTTTTTAATTATTTTGAGTTCATAATAGTTTATAACATTGTGAAATTTCAGTTGTACATTATTATTTGTCAGTCACCATATATATGTGCCCCTTTACCCCTTATGCCCACCCCCAAACTCCCTTCCCCTCTGGTAACCACTAATCTCTTCTCTTTGTTCATGTATTTGTTTATCTTCCACATATGAGTGAAGTCATATGGTGTTTGTCTTTCTCTGTCTGGCTTATCTCACTTAATATAATACCCTCAAGTTCCATCCATGTTGATGCAAATGAGACGATTTTGTCTTTTTTTATGGCTGAGTAGTATTCCATTGTATATATATATATCACATCTTCTTTATCCATTCATCAGTTGATGGGCACTTGGGTTGCTTCCACATCTTGGCTATTGTGAAGAATGCTGCAATGAACATAGGGGTGCATAAGTCTCTTTGAATTGTTGATTTCAAGTTCTTTGGATAAATACCCAGTAGTGGAATACCTGGGTTGTATGGTATGTCTATTTTTAATTTTTTGAGAAATCTCCATACTGTTTTCCGTAGTGGCTGCACCAGTTTGCACTCCCACCAGCAATGTGTGAGGGTTCCCTTTTCTCCATATCCTCTCCAACATTTGTTGTTTTTTGTCTTGGTTATTATAGCCGTTCTAACAGGTGTAAGGTGATATCTCATTGTAGTTTTGATTTGCATTTCCCTGATGATTAGTGATGTTGAACATCTTTTCATGTGCCTATTGGCCATCTGTATATCTTCTTTGGAAAAAATGTGTGTTCATATCCTCTGCCCATTTTTTGATCAGGTTGTTTGTTTTTTTGTTGTTGAGTTGTATGAATTCTTGATATATTTTGGAAATTAAGCCCTTGTCGGATGTATGATTTGCACGTATTTTCTCCCAGTTGGTGGGTTGTCTTTTTGTTTTGTTGATGGTTTCCTTTGCCTTGCAGAAGCTTTTTAGCCTGATGTAGTTGCATTTGTTTATTTTTTCTCTTGTTTCCCTTGCCTGAGTAGACATGGTATTTGAAAAGATGCTGCTAAGACCGATGTCAAAGGGTGTACTGCCAGGTAATATCTAATCTTGAAGTTAGTTATAGTCAGGTCAAAAATAATTGAAAGACTTTTAGTTTGATATATTATAGCTTTTGACCAATAATCTTTGATGAGCATATGGTATTCTTTCCTATTCATACACATTCTACTGTCCTGGATTGTATTTAATTCTTTACTTAGATATGTGTGAATATATTTCTCTTATTGTAGTGATTTTTCAGAATGACATTCCTAATGGTGTTAAGAAGCAACATGAGGGGCCGGCCTGGTGGCACAAGTGGTTAAGTGCACGCGCTCCTCTGTGGCGGCCCGGGGTTCCCCGGTTTGGATCCCAGGCGTGTACCGACACACCGCTTGTCAACCCGTGCTGTGGCCACGTCCCATATAAAGTAGAGGAAGATGGGTACGGATGTTAGCTCAGGGCCAATCTTCCTCAGAAAAAAGAGGAGGATTGGCGTCAGATGTTAGCTCAGGGCTGGTCTTCCTCACAAAAAAAAAAAAAAAAGAACCAACATGAAATCTACCCTGCCTACTAAGGAGAAAATGATTCTGTTAAGCCTGTAAAGCCTAGATGATTTGTGAGGTTTAAGAAATGATCAGAGTGGGATTGTTTCTATGCCTCTCCTTCACCACAGACAATTTAATAGAGCATTAGCTCTAGCAGATAGTCTTAATATCTGTAGACATAATATGTTGCTCTAAACTGGGTTCTGAGAGCGAGAAGTGAGTGCAGTGCTGAGTTTGAGATGGCCTGTTCTTTATTTTTAGTAAGTGATTGTTATTAATGTAATTCTGTTTATCATTTCAATCTTTAAAAAAGTCATCATTAAAGTTGTACAGGGGATATTCAAAAAAATTTTTTTATTGAGGTATAATTGACATAACGTTATATTAGTTTCAGGTGTACAAGATAATGATTCAGTATTTGTATATACTGTGACATGATCACCACAATAAGTCTAGTTAACATCCATCACCATACATAGTTACAAAAAAATTTTTTTCTTGTGATGAGGACTTTTAAGATCGACTCTCCTAGCAACTTTCAAATATGCAATACAGTATTATTAACTATAGTCACCATGCTTTATATTACATCCCCATGATTTATTTATTTTATAAGTGGAAGTTTGTATAGGAGATATTTATTTATAATTTTATAATTATTCCTTTTTATACTTTTGTTATTAGCAAGACTAATTTGCATTTAGCTGATTTTATTTCACTTGATTATTCTTTTTATAATTTGAAAATAGGCTGAATTTGGCTATATTATTGACATTAATACTATACAGTATCTGGTTCATTTTTAGTCCTACTTAATATTTTTGTACAGAACCTGTAAATATTATTTACCTTTTTATGTGTATATTGCCATATACAGTCTAGGGTTTTGTTTTTTCTTTTTGCTGAGGAAGATTTGCTCTGAGCTAACATCTGTGCTGATCTTCCTCTATGTTGTATGTGGGTCGCTGCCACAGCATGGCTGCCGACAAGTGGCGTAGGTCTGCCCCAGGGATCTGAGCCACCAAACCCACACCGCCGAAGTTGAGTGCACCGAACTTAACCATTAGGCTGGCCCCATCTAGAGTTTTTGTGTTCTGTTTTCAGTGATCACATCTAACTGTCTGGATGTTGTTAAGTGGATGAGCTTTAATACACCTTCTTTTCAATGATTTCTAGTCTCACATCTCATAACTACAATTTGGCTTTTCTATTTATCCATTTATTGATAAAATTTTTATTGAGTGCCTTCCATATGCCTGGTGCTGTTCTAACACTAGGGATACAGCAGACCAAAACAGACACCAAGTCCCTCCATTACAAAGCTTAAATTTCTAGCAGGGGGGATGAACAATATCAAATAATGATATATTATGTATATATTTTAATAAAGCAACCACTAAAATAACAAAACAAAGAATTATAGCTAATAAGCCAATGGAAGAGATAACATGGAATTAAAAAAAGTCTCAATCCAAAGACACAAAAAGAGTAAAAAGGGAACACAGAATAGATGGATGAGACGAAAAGAAAATAAACACCTACATGATAGACTTAAACCTAACCCTATCAATAATCACATTAACTGTAAATGTGTAAGCACCCCAATTAAAAGGCAGAGATTGTGAGATCAGATGAAAAAGCAAGACCCAACTATATGCTGCCTATAAGAAATGCACTTTAAATATGAAGATGCAAAACATTTAAAGGTAACAGGGTAGAGAAAGATATACCAGGCTTAACACCAGTCAGAAGAAACCTGGAGTGGCTATATTAATATCAGCCAAAGTAGATTTCAGAGCAAAGACTATTACTATGGATAAAGAAGGTTATTTTATAATGTTAAAGCTGTCAGTTAATCAGGAGGATATAATAATTCTAAACATTTATGCCTCTAATAACAGAGCTTGAAAATACATGAAGCAAAAACTGGGAACTTTATAGGGGAGATAGACAAATTCACAATTATGGTTGGAGATTTCAAAACTTGTCTCTCAATAAATGATAGAACAAGCAAAAACAGAAAATCAGCAAGTATATAGTAGACTTGAACAACACTATCAACCAACCTGCCTTAACTTAAGAGAACACATTTAAAGAACATTTCATGCAACACAAAAGAATATATCTTCTTCTTGAGTGTTCATGGAACATTTATCAAGATAGACCATAATCTGGACCATAAAACAAATGTTAATATATTTAGAAGGCTTCAAGTTATACAAAGTATATTCTCTGACCACAATAGAATTAAATTAGAAATTAATAACAGAAATGTTATGTGGAAATCCACAAATATTTGGAAGCCAAAACTTACACTTCTAAATAAAATGTTGGTCAAAGAGGAAAGGGAAATTAGAAAGTAGTTTGAATTGAGTGGAAATGAAAATACAACATATCAGGATTTATGAGATGCTATTCCAGCAGTACTTAGGGAGAAATTTATAGCAATAAATGTATTAGAAAAGAAGAATGATCTGAAATCCATGACCTCAGCTTCTACCTTAAAAAGCTAGAAAAAGAGGAGCAAATTTACACCAAAATAAGCAGAGGAAAGAAATAAATATCAAAGTCAAAATCAGTGCAATAGAAAATAGAGAAAATCAGTGAAACCTAAAGCTGGTTCTTGGAGAAGATAATAAAATTGACAGACCTCGAGCAATACTGCTGGGGAAGAAAAGAGAGAAGGCACAAATCACCAATAACAAGAATGAGAGTGGTGACACCACCACAGATTCTACGGAGATTAAAAGGCTAACAATGAAATATTATGAACAACTTTATGCCAATAAATTCAACAACTTAGATGAACTGACAGATTCCTTGAATGACACAAATTACCGAAGCTCTCTCAAGAAGAATTACTTTATATTTTTGAAATAACTTTAATATTTATATATTTATAAATTCGTATAATATATATTTTATGTCATTCAAGGAATGACACAAATTACCAAAGCTCTCTCAAGAGGAATTACTTTATATATTTGAAATAACTTTATGTTTATTTAAAAAATTGATGTGTGGTTAAATACCTTTCCACAAAAAAACTCAGGTCCACATGGCTTCACTATTGAATTCTACCAAACATTTAAGGAAAAAAATAATACCAAGTCTACACATATTCTTTCATGTTTTGGTGGGGATGTGGAGGACTGGGCCAGTACTACGATGAGACAAGTGAAGTGCCTAAGGTGTAAGATATGAAGGGGCGCCAGAATCTGAGAGTAGGTGCCTCCTTAAATATTGCACCCTAGGCTCCTTGTTTGCCTCACCCTACTGCCAGCCCTGGTGGAGTAACTAGACCTCTCGTATACTGTTGGTGGGAATTTAAATTGGTACAACCCTTTTGGAAAAGTTTGGCAGTTTCTTAAAAATACTTCTGGTCCAGCATGTAAGGAGCTTGGAAGTTTTTACTCCTGGCTTCACAATAAGAAAAATCTGAAGAAACTGAAAATCAACAACTGAGAAGCCTTTTGAAGGTCACAGCCAGGGGGCACAGGCTCACTAAAAAAGGGAGACCTAATCATAGGACTATAAAATGCTTCCCCTCCTCCCACACCTTATCACCACATCAGTAGGGCACCTATTCAATAATAGGGGAATACAACTGAAAGAGCTACATGTTTCAGACTTAAAGAGGTCTCTAAAGACAGCAAGGGAGACAAAAACAAGGACACCAGAGGAAATTTTAGCCTCTGACACCTACAGCTATAGCAAACGGTAAATACAGCCTAACTCCTAGCCAGATAAACATAAAACCTCATACTAAAGGCCTGTTTATCTCAGCTCCTTTTATCCAGTACATCTAATCTGGCTTTCAACAAAAAATTACAACATATACTAAAGACAAGAAAACACAGTTTAAAGAGACAGAGCAAGTACCAGAATAAGACACAGATAAGTAACAATGTTGGAATTATCACACTGAGAATTTAAAACAACTATGATTAATATGCTAAGAATTCTAAAGGGAAATGTAGACAACATATAAGAACAGATGGGTACTGTAAGCAGAGAGATGGAAACTCTGAGAATCAAAAGGAAATGCTAGAAATCAGAAGCACTGTAACAGAAATGGAGCATGCCTTTGATGATCCATCAATAGACTTGAAATGGTAGAGGAAAGAATCAGTGACCTTAAGAAATGTTGTTAGAAACTTATGAAGATGTATGGGTTGAAGTGATAGCATTGAATGCATGTATTAGGAAAGAAGAAAGATCTAAAATTAATAGTCTCAGGTTCCACCTTAGGAAACCGGAAAAAGAAGAGCAAATGCCAAAGTAAGCAGAAGAAAACAAATAATGAAAATTAGAGCAGAAATCTGTGAAATTGAAAACAGGGAATCAATAGAGAAAGTCAACAAAACCAAAAGCTGGTTCTTTGACAAGATCAATAAAATTGGTAAACCTCCAGCCAGGTTAATTATGAAAAAAAGAGAGAAGACATAAAGTACTACTATCAGAAATGAAAGAAGGTACATCACTGATTCTATGGACATTAAAAGGAGAATAGAAGAATATTATCAACAACTCTGTACCCACAAATTTGATAACCTAGATAAAATGGACCAGTTCCTTGACAGACACAATCTACCAAAACTTACACGTGAGAAATAGATACTCTGAATAGGCATATACTTATTAAAGAAATTGGATCAGTAGTAACTTCTCAAAACAAAAAGCACCAGGGCCAGATAGGTTCACTGGTGAATTGTCCCAACCATTTAAGGAAGAAATTATACCAGTTCTTATATAATCTATTCCAGAAAGTAGAAGCAGAGAGGATTCTTTCTAATTTGTTCTATGAGGCCAGCATTAACCTAATTTTAAAATTAGACAAAGACATTACAAAAAAGCAAAACTACAGACCATTATCTCTCATGAACGTGGATGTAAAAATCCTTAACAAAATATTAGAAAATCAAACCCAACAATGTATAAAAAGAACTATACACTGTGACTAAGTGGGATTTATTCCAGATATGCAAGGCTGGTTCAATATTCAAAAGGCAGTTAGTGTAATCCATCACATTAACAGGCTAAAGAAGAAAAATCACATGTTCATATCGATAGATAGAGAGAAAACTTTTGACAAAATTCAATACCCATTCATGATAAAAACTTGCAGCAAGCCAGGAATACAGGGGAACTTCCTCAACTTCATAAAGAACATCTACAGAAACCGTACAGCTAATGGTGAGAAACTAGATCTCTCCCACTAAGATCAGGAAGAAGGTAAGTATGTCTTCTCACCACTCCTTTTCAACATCACACTGGAAGCCCTAACTAAGTCCGTGAGACAAGAAAAGAAAATAATAGGTATGCAGATTGGGAAGGAAGAAATAAAACTATCTTTATTCACAGATGACATCATTGTCTATGTGGAAAATCCCAAAGAATCGAAAAAGAAACTCCTGGAACTAATAATCAGTTATAGCCAAGTTGTAGGATACAAGGTTAATATTACAAAAGTTGATTGCCTTCTTATATACTAGTGACATACAATTGGAATTTGAAATTAAAAACACAACACTGTTTACATTAGTACCGAAGAAAATGAAATACTTAGGTATAAATCTAACAAAATATGTACAAGATTTGGATGAGGAGAACTCAAAACTCTGATGAAAGAAATCAATAAAATAAGTGGACAGAGATTCCATGTACATGGATGGAAGACTCAATATTGTCAACATGTTTGTTCTTCCAAACTTGATCTGTAGCATCAATGCAATCCCAATTAAAACCCCAGTAATTTGTTTTGTAGGTATCGAGAAACTGATTCCAAAGTTTATACGGAAAGGGAAAAGAGAACAGCTAACACAGTATTGAAGGAGAAGAACAAAGTCAGAGGACTGAGACTACCCAACTTCAAGACTTATTGTAAGGCCAAAGTAATACAGGCATTGTGGTATTGGTGAAAGAATAGACATATAGATCAAAGGAACAGAATAGAGAGCTCAGAAAGAAACCCATACAAATATAGTCAACTGATTTTTGACAGAGATGCAAAAGCAATTCAATAGAGAAAGGAGAGTCTTTTGAATAAATATTGCTGGAACAACTAGACATCCACATGCAAAAAAAAAAAAAGAATCTAGAGACAGACTACCTACACCTTTCACAGAAATTAGTGCAAAATGGATCATAGACCTAAATGTAAAGTGCAAAACTGTAAAACTTCTAGAAGATAATATAGGAGATAATCTGTGACCTTGAGTTTGGTGATGACTTTTTAGATAGGACATCAAATGAAAACCATGAAAGAAAATATTGACATGTTAGACTTTTTTGAAATTAAAAACTTCCACTCTGTGAAAGACACTGTTAAGAGAGAGAAGACAAGCCAGAGACTGGGAGAAAATATTTGCAAAACACATAAGTAGTAGTGGTCTGGTATCCAAAATATACAAAGGACTCTTAAAACTGAACAATAAGAAAACAAACAACCCAATTAAAAAATGTGCAAAGAACTTAAAAAGACATTTCTCTGAAGAAGATATACAAGTGACCAATAAGCACGTGAAAAGATGGTCAACATCATGAATGGTTTTAAATGGTAAATTTTTATATTATGTATATTTTGCCACAAACACAGAAAAGGGCAAAAGATTGAACAGGCATTTCACCAAAGAAGACGTATGGATGACAAGTATGCATATTAAAAGATGCTCAGCGTCATATGTCATTAGGGAATTGCAAATTTAAACAACGAGATGCCACTACACATCTATTAGAATGGCAAAAATCCAAAACACGACACCAAATGTTGGCAAGGATGTGGACTAATAGGAACTCACATTTATTGTGGGTAGGAATGCAAAATGGTACAGCCACTTTGGAGGACAGTCCTGTAGTTTCTGACAGAACTGAAATCAGACCTCTGAACACCACTAGCCCAGTGTTTTCCCCTTACCACACTCCACTTGCCTATGTGTCCTATTTATGGTATCTCTGAAAGGATAACAGTGTTGTTAGTGGTCATCTAATCTGAAATCAGAGTGGGAATTCTTTTATTTTTTGACTCAGAAAGTGTCAGCTAATAGCTATCTTTCTGTCTTAGGTATAATAAGTTTTCAAATTTTCTTCCTTGCTTTTTTTTTAATTGATATATTAACAGTTTATAACATTGTGAAATTTTACTTGTCCATTATTGTTTGTCAGTCACCATATAAATGCCTCCCTTAACCTCTTGTGCCCACCCCCACCTCTCTTCCCCCTGGTAACCACCATACAGTTCTCTCTGTCCATGTGTTAGTTTATATTCCACATATGAGTGAAATCACGTGGTGTTTGTCTTTCTCTCTCTGGCTTATTTCACTTAACATAATACCCTCCGGGTCCATCCATGTTGTTTCAAATGGGACAATTTTGTCTTTTTTTATGGCTGAGTAGTACTGCATTGTATATATATATACCACATCTTCTTTGTCCAATCATCAGTTGAGGGGCACTTGGGTTCCTTCCACGTCTTGGCTATAGTGAATAATGCTGCAGTGAACATAGCCTCTTTGGATTGTTGATTTCAAGTTCATTGGATAGATAGTCAGTAGTAGGATAGCTGGATCCTAGGGTATTTCTATTTTTAATTTTTTGAAGAATCTCCATACTGTTTTCTGTAGAGGCTGCACCAGTTTGCATTCCCACCAGCAGTGAATGAGGATTCCCATTTCTTCACAACCTCTCCAACATTTGTTGTTTTTTGTCTTGGTTATTATAGCCATTCTAATGGGTCTAAGATGATATCTTAGTGTGGTTTTGATGATTAGTGATGTTAAACATCTTTTCATATGCCTATGGCCATCTGTATATCTTCCTTGGGACAATATCTGTTCATATCCTCTGCCCATTTTTTGATCGGGTTGTTTGTTTTTTTGTTGTTCAGTTGTGTGAGTTCTTTATATATTATGGAGATTAACCCCTTGTTGGATATATGATTTACAAATATTTTCTCCCAGCTGGTGGAGTGTCTATTCATTTTGATCCTGGTTTCATTTGCCTTGTAGAAACTCTTTAATCTCATGAAGTCCCACTTGTTTATTTTTTCTTTTGTTTCCCTTGTCTGAGTAGACATGGAATCCAAAAAGATCCCGTTATGACTGACCTCAAATAGTGTACTGCGTCTGTTTTCTTCCAGGAGTTTTATAGTTTCAGGTCTCACCTTCAGGTCTTTGGTCCATTTTGAGTTAATTTTTATGTATGGCAAAAGAAGATGGTCTACTTTCATTCTTTTGCATGTGGCTGTCCAGTTTTCCCAGCACCATTTATTGAAGAGACTTTCCTTTCTCCATTGTATGTTCTTAGCTCCTTTGTCGAAAATTAGCTGTCTGTAGATGTGTGGTTTTATTTCTGGGCTTTCAATTCTGTTCCATTGATCTGTGTGTCTGTTTTTGTACCAGTACCATGCTGTTTTGATTACTAACACTTTGTAGTATATTTTGAAGTTAGGGATTGTGATACCTCCAGCTTTGTTCTTTTTTCTCAGGATTGCTTTAGCTGTTTGGGGTCTTTTGTTGCCCCATATGAATTTTAGTATTCTTTGTTCTATTTCTGTGAAGAATGTCTTTGGGATTCTGATTGGGATTGCATTGAATCTGTAGATTGTTTTAGGTACTATGGACATTTTAACTATGTTTATTCTTCCAATCCATGTGCATGAAATCAATTTCTTTCAATAATGTCTTATAGTTTTCATTGTATAGGTCTTTCACCTCCTTGGTTAAATTTATTCCTAGATATTTTATTCTTTTTATTGCGATTGTAAATGGGATTATCTTTTTTGAGTTCTCTGTTAGTTCATTATTAACACATGGAAAGGCAGCTGATTTCTGTAAGTTGATTTTGTATCCTGCAACTTTGCTGTAGTTGCTGATTATTTCTAATAGTTTTCCAATGGATTCTTTAGGGTTTTCTATATATAAAATCACGTCATCTGCAAATAGTGAGAATTTCACTTCTTCGTTGCCTATTTGGATTCCTTTTATTCCTTTTTCTTGCCTAAATGCTCTGGCCAAAACCTCCAGTACTGTGTTGAATAAGAGTGGTGAGAGTCAGCACCCTTGTCTTGTTCCTCTTCTCACAGGAGTGGCTTTCAGTTTTTCCCTGTTGAGTATGATGTTGGCTGTGGGTTTCTCATATATGGGCTTTATTATGTTGAGGTACTTTCCTTCTGTACCCATTTTGTTGAGAGTTTTTATCATAAATGGATGTCGTATCTTGTCAAATACCTTCTCTACATCTATTGAGATGATCATGTGGTTTTTATTCCTCATTTTGTTAATGTGGTGTATTAGGTTGATTGACTTGCTGATGTTGAACCATCCCTGCGTCCCTGGTAGAAATCCCACTTGGTCATGGTGTGTGATCTTTTTAACGTGTTGCTGTATTCGGTTTGCCAATATTTTGTTGAGGATTTTTGCATCTGTGTTCTTCAGCGATATTGGCCTGGAGTTTTCCTTCTTTGTATTGTCCTTGTCTGGCTTTGGTATCAGGGTGATGTTGGCCTCGTAGAATGTGTTAGGAAGTGTTCCATCTTCCTCTGTTTTTTGGAATAGTTTGAGAAGGATAGGTATTAAATCTTCTTTGAATGTTTGGTAAAATTCTCCAGAGAACCCATCTGGTCCTGGACTTTTATTTTTTGTGAGCTTTTTGATTACTGTTTTGATCTTTTTATTTGTGATTGGTCTATTCAGAGTCTCTGTTTCTTCTTGGTTCAGTTTTGGGAGGTTGTATGAGTCTGAGAATTTATCCATTTCTTCTAGATTGTCCAGTTTGTTGGAATATAGTATTTCATAGTATTCTCTTATAATCCTTTGTATTTCTGTGGTATCCATTGTAATTTCTCCTGTTTCATTTCTTTTTTTTTTTTTTAATTTTTATTTATTTATTTTTACCCCCAAAGCCCCAGTAGATAGTTGTATGTCATAGCTGCACATCCTTCTAGTTGCTGTATGTGGGACGCGGCCTCAGCATGGCCGGAGAAGGGGTGCATCAGTGCGTGCCCGGGATCCGAACCCGGGCCGCCAGCAGCAGAGCGCGTGCACTTAACCGCTAAGCCACGGGGCTGGCCATCCTGTTTCATTTCTAATTTTATTTATTTGAGCCTTCTCTCTTTTTTTTTTTTTTCTTAGTGAGTCTGGCTAAGGGTTTGTCAATTTTGTTTATCTTCTCAAAGAACCAGCTCTTTATTTCATTGATCCTTTCTACTGTTATTTTGGTTTCAATTTCATTTATTTCTGCTCTCATTTTTATTATTTCTCTCATGCTGCTGACTTTAGGCTTTGTTTGTTCTTCTTTTTCTAGTTCTGTTAGGTGCAGTTTAAGGTTGCTTATTTGGGCTTTTTCTTGTTTGTTAAGGTGGGCCTGTATTGCTATGAGTTTCCCTCTCAGGACTGCTTTTGCTGCATCCCATATGATTTGCTATGGCGTATTTTCATTTCATTTGTCTCCAGATATTTTTTGATTTCTCCTTTAATTTCATCAGTGATCCATTGGTTGTTCAGTAGCATGTTGTTTAGTCTCCACATCTTTGTCGCTTACCCAGTTATTTTCTTGTAGTTGATTTCTAGTTTCATAGCATTATGGTCAGAAAAGATGCTTGTTGTGATTTCAGTCTTCTTCAATTTATAGAGGCTTGCCTTGTTTCCTGACATATGGTCTATCCTTGAGAATGTTCCATGCGTGCTTGAGAAGAATATGTAGTCTGCTGTTTTTGGATAGAGTGCTCTGTATATGTCTATTAAGTCCATCTCGTCTAGTTTTTCATTTAAGTCCACTATTTCCCTATTGACGTTTTGTCTGAATGATCTGTCCATTGATGTAAGTGAGGTGTTAAGATCCCCTGCTCTTACTGTGTTGTTGTTAATATGTCCTTTTAGGTTTGTTAATAGTTGCTTTATGTACTTTGGAGCTCCTGTGTTGGGTGCATATGTATTTATAATTGATATATCTTCTTGGTGCAGTGTCCCTTTTATCATTATATATTGCCCCACTTTGTCTCTCATTACCTATTTTATCTTGAAGTCTACTTTGTCTGATATAAGTATGGCAACATCTGCTTTCTTTTGGTTGTCATTAGCTTGGAGTATTGTCTTCCATCCTTTCACTCTGAGTGTGTGTTTGTCTTTAGAGCTGAGATGTGTTTCCTGGAGGCAGCATATTGTTGGGTCTTGCTTTGTAATCCATTCTGCCACGCTGTGTGGTTTGATTGGAGAATTCAATCCATTTACATTTAGAGTGATTATTGATATCTGAGGGCTTAATGTTGCTATTTTTTCACTCATTTCCCGGTTCTTTTGCATTTCCTTTGTTTCTTGTCCCATGTGTTTCAGACTACCAGTCAGTTTGTTCTGAATAATGACTCTTTTAGTTTTCTTTTTATTTATCGTTATGTGACTCTGTTCTGATTATTTGTTTAGTGGTTACCTTGAGGTTTATAAAAATCTCGTGGATGAGATAGGCCATTATCTGATGACCTCTTATTTCCTTAGACTAAGTCGATTCGATCCCTTTCCTCTTCCCCTTCTCAGTTATTATTGTCACAATTTATTCCATCTTGTGTTGTGAGTGTGTGTTTAAAGTGATGAGGTTATATTTATTTTTGGTGTTTTCCTTCTCTTAATCTTTGATTGTATAATTAAGTGTTTGCTAACCTATTCTGAGAGAGAGCTGCAAGTTTTCTGATTTTGTCTACCTGTTTTTCTCCTTGCTTGAAGCTTTGTATCCCCTCTCGTTCTTTTTTCGGGCACGAGGGCCTTGTTGAGCATTTCTTGTAGTGGGGGGTCTCGTGGCAATGAACTCCCTTAGCTTTTGTTTATCTGGGAAAGTTATTATTTCTCCATCATATTTGAAGGATATTTTTGCTGGATAGAGTATTCTTGGCTGAAAGTTTTTGTCTTTCAGAATTTTGAACATATCATTCCAGTCTCTCCTAGCCTGTAAAGTTTCTGTTGAGAATTGTGCTGAGAGCCTGATGGGAATTCCTTTGTATGTTATTTATTTTTTTTGTCTCGCTGCCCTTAATATTATTTCTTTGTCATTGTCTTTTGCCAGCTTTACTACTATATGCCTCGGAGAGGGTCTTTTAATGTTGATATATTTAGGTGATCTGTTGGCTGGGATGAGACCAGTGGTCTCATCCACTGGTATTTCTAGCTCCTTCCTCAGATTTGGGAAGTTCTCAGCTATTATTTCCTTGAACAAGCTCTCTATTCCTTTTTCCCCCTCTTCTCCCTCAGGAATCCCTATAATCCTTATGTTGCATTTCCTAATTGAGTCAGATATTTCTTGGAGAATTTCTTGATTTCTTTTTAATCTTAGTTCTCTCTTCTCTGTCAGGAGCATTTCTGCATTCCTATCCTCAATAATGCTAATTCTTTCCTCCATGTTGTCAGCTCTGTTCTTTAAAGATTCCAGATTTTCCTTTATCTCCTCTGTTGTGTTTTTCATCTCCAACATTACTGATTGGTTTTTCTTTATGGTTTCAATCTCTTTTGTGAAGAAATTCCTGAATTCATTGAATTGTCTTTCTGTGTTTTCTTGTAATTTGTTGAGCTTTTTCATGATAGCTGTCCTTTAGATTATAAATTTCTGTGCCTTCAGGGTTGATTTCTGGGTGCTTGTCATTTTCCTTATGGTCTGGAGATTTAATATATTTTTGCATCATGCCTGCTGATGTTGGCTTGTTTTTCCTCATCCTAAAAATATCTGGTCGCAGTTTCCACCTGCTGCCACTGGGTGGGGGTCAAGAGCTGTGTACTCTGAGCCTACTGTGATCCGCGGGTACTCTGGCTGCTCCACTTCTGTGCTGAAGTTCCGGCAGCGGGGAGGGGAACGGCTCTCTTTTGCCTACCCGATCCTGTGGGCTTCTCATTCTTTCATGGCTGTCTGCTCTCCTGGGGTGCTCAGATGTTGATGGCACCCCCACAACAGATCCGTCTCCTCCATATGGGAATTTCCCAGAGGCTGTGAGAGAACTTGGAGAGTGACGGTTTTCCCACAGAGGGCCACCTGACCCCCACCCCCACCCCCCGGCCCCCTGCCCCCCAGGAGCCTCGCAGACCTGGAGTCACTGATTGAATAGGGAGGGGGAGGGTTTCTCCTTACCTCTCCCCACTTCCTCCGGGGGTTCCAACACCTTCACCTTCAAATGTACATCTGCATGGGTCTCTCAGATATTTTTTATGTTGTGTGAGTGTCCTTTGTTGGCATGCGAAAGGCGTTTTTGTTGTATCTTATTGGAGGAGAGTCTACGAGAAAAACTCACTCCACCAGATGCTGATGTCACTCTTCCTTGTTTTAAAAAACGTATTCTCTTAATTGATTTCTGTTATATAAATAAGAATTTTTCATTTGCTTTCCCACTTCACTCCAAATTTATGGAGATTGTACTGTAATTATGTAAAATGGGATGAATTTAGGTATATAAGTGTTTATACATCTCATTGGTATTTGGTTTATTAAACATACTAGTTTCTATTTAAGTCCAAGAGGCTAGTGATTTTATTTAAAAATTGTAGAACTAATTTGGTATATTCTGATACTCTGTTGTGAAACATTTTGATGCTTTGAATACTCATATTGCCACATAGCATTGATCACATTGTGTCTTTTTATTAGAGAGAGAAGATTCATGAGAGATGCAAGAATATTTGTCCTCCTAAAGATACCTTTGACAGGACTCTCTTACATACTCATGGTATGAATATGTGCTATTTGTAGATAATATTTAGATGAATATGTGCTATTTGTAGCATAGCATAAATATTAGTGAATAAAATCTGAATTTTTGGAACTTACTGTCTGTCATACCTATAATTTTTATTTCTAGTGAAATTTTTATAGTCTATGATCATAATCTTTTCTATAAGCTTTTAAGAGAAAAATCATGGGTCTGATGGTAATGTTATCCTTCAGTTCAAGAAATACTTATTTAATATATCGGTGCTTGGTACTTTGCTTTTTGCTGAAAAATAGATGAATAAGAAATAGTCCATGTCCTCAAGAAGCCAATAGTCTCCTAAGTAAGGCTAAATAAATAAACCAACAATTACTGCACTGTGTATCAAGTGGTAAGTCAGTGTGGTAAGATTGTATAGAGCTCCTAACTTAGCCTTAGAAGTCTTCCTAGTATTGATGATGATTGCTTGTGTTCTGAACTAGCTGTTGAGAAAGATTGTTGTGGGAAAATGCATTCCAGGAAAAGGAAATAGTTTATGCAAAGCCATAGAGTCAGAGAGAAGTTAGCGTGTTCAAGGAACCACAAGAGTTCAGTATGTTGGCTCCACTGGGAGCAAGAAATGAGGCTGAAGAAATAGGTAGGAGTCAGATCGCAAAGAACCTGGTATGCCATGCTAAGGAATTTTTCTTTTCTAAAAGCAATATACAGCTGCAAAATATTTTTGACCAGACATGATCAGATTTATGATTATCCATTTCACTGTGAAAACAGTTATGGATAATAAATTTATGGATGATGTTAAAACTGGAGGCAAGGAGACGGTTGGAGGCTATTTCAGTAATACAAGTGAGAAATCATATGGCTCCAACAGCAGTTATAATGAAGATGGAGAGGAAATTAGGCCTTTGAGAGATACCTCAGTGATCAAGCCACAGGTTTTGTTGGTCAGTCAGTTGTTGGTAATGGAGCAAGATAATTCAAGGATGACTCCCAGATTTCTTGCTTGGGCAGCTGGCTAGGTGAGAGGTGCAATATAGGAGGAGGAACTTTGGAAGAGGTGGAGGCTGGTTTAATTGCAGTTTTGCAGAGAAGGAGATGTCTGGTCTGCAACCCAGAGCTCAGGAAAGAGATATGGGCAGGAGATGTAGGTATGGTAGACATTATCATAGACAATATGCTAGACAATAGCATGGTAGTTGAATCCAAGGGCACAGATGGGATCACCCAGGGAGGAGGTGAATAGTGAGACGGAAAGGATGATAAACACTAGGAAGTTGTCACATTTAAGAGGCAGATAGAAAATGAGGTACCTGTGAAGGAGATAAATAGGAGAGATAGGAGAGTCAACCAAGAGAGAGGATAGGAGAGACAGGAGAGTCAGAGAGATAGGAGAGTCAACCAAGAGAGAGTTCCACCTTAGAAATGAAGAGTAGTGAGAGTTTCAAAGTAGTGAGAATGGTTAGTCTACAATGTCAGAAAAATTCAGGGATAGCTCATTTTGCACACTGAGAAGTCTCCGTGGATTTGGCAATTTAGGAGATCTTAGAGCATTTAGACTGGACTGGTGATTAGAGAAACCTCAATACTGTATATTAAGGAGTGAGTACAAGAGAAAGAAATGGAGACTACCAGTATGGATGTGACTTGAAGATCTGAGATATAGGTATTGACTAGAGGGAACAGAGTGAAAGAATGTTTTTGCATGGCCAAGATTAGATGAAGCAAGAGAGGTACTTCCACAACTGAGACTGAGTGCTTTCTTAAATTTTGCATCCGAGGTCCTCCCTTGCTTCAATCTAGTCTGGGCCCTGGGGGTTTTATCTTTTTTTTTTTTTAATGGGGAAAACTGAACATGTTTATGTGCAAAAAGGAAAGAGCTATTAGAAGGGGAGACATTGAAGATATGGAGAGAGGCAGGGTAATTGATGAAGTGAGCTCACAGAAGAGGCAGGAGGGGCTAGAGTCCAAGTGCAGAGAGGTTAGTTTTGGAAAGGAGGGTATCTTGTCTGAGATCCAGTTGGCGAGATGAAGGTAAAGTAGGTTGATTTGCAGGTAAATACAGATGATACAAACTAAGATGTCTAAGAAGAAAATTTATATGGTATTAAAAAAATCTTTGATTATAAGAAATTCTGAATGGAATGGTGGATATTTTGAACAATAAAAACAGTATTCCTATTTTAGAATTTAGTTTATTTTTTACAACTACATAGCATGCCAAACTTATTCTCACCAAAACTTAATAGGATAACATCAAGCTTTCTGTATCCATTTAAAAAAGACTTGAAATGTATTTAGTTGTTTTATCGCTACTAGACAATTGATTAAAATTATTTGAAACAGGTCTTATTCAGTGTTTTGCCTACTGCTAGACATATAGGAGGTGCTTGACAGATAACTTGTTGAAGGAAGAAACTTAAAGAGTTACTTGGTTGTGACCTAGTATGGTATTGAATCTGTCAAAATAAAAGTTTATGGAAGTAAAATGAAAACAAGTTTAAACAATTATATTTTCCTTTTCCTTTTTTTCATAGATAAATCTAGGACAGATCTGGAGCAAGTACCTAAGGTAACAAAGCTTAAAAAATGAGAATACTGCTTTTTAATATTTTATCTTTAATTTTGCCTTGTCAGAAGCTTTCATTTGGCTGGTTTTTGACACTTTGACCACTTTGCTTCTTCTGAGACTTTGTTGCATCACTTCTTTTCTCTCTCTTTTGCCTCATCAATCTCTTCTTTATCACCGAAACCTAGCAATATGTTTGTCTCTCCATCCTAAAAAAGAATTTTATTGCTCTTACTACTCCTTCAAATTACTGAGATGTTTTCTTTGAAATGAAATTTCTTTTTGAATCTGAAAAATTTTCAGTGAAAAATTTTGTAGAGGTGTGTAATAGATGAGGTTTTCTTTTTTTTTCTGGGTAAGGAGTCCATTGCATTCATCAGATTCTCAAAGAGGTCTGTGATAATTGCTCTTTAGGGTGAGAAGAGAAAGAAAGATGAAAGACAGAAACAAAAAGGAAAGGGTGGTTGTTTTTAAAGTTCTTTGATTCCTACAAAATTCAAACTCTGTCATTTAAGGGCCTTAATTATTCGTTTCCATCATAGTCACACTCTTAACTTTTGCCTAGTAATCTTTAAACATTTCTTTACTTCAGCTAAACTTTTTTGCTGGCTCTGTGCTTTAGTTGCACTGTTCCTTTAGCCTGGAAGACTTTTCCCTCATCTCCCCATACTGAATCCTTTACAATCTTTTGCTTAAATGGCAACTTTACATGAATATATTTCCTCCCAACTGAAGATAATTGTCCCCTTTGCCGAATTCTCATAGCATTTTATTTAGACCCCTGCCTTCCCTTTTAAGGCATTTGTCACAGTTCCCCTTATAAGATATTTATGTATATATTTTATCATATCCCTTGGACTAAAGATGCTTGAGATTAGGACCTCTGTAATAATTTATCTTTGTTTCCCCCTCAGTGCCTACCATAAGAGTTACAGAATTAGTAAATACTTATTGAATTAATCAATACTTTCAATTATATTAAAGCTGGGATTAGAAAATATACTCATGTCCCTAGTTAGATTTTCCCTATCACATTCATACTCATTTTTAGATCTAGGTAAAGTGAATCAGTAAATATAATAAAATATAGCATAGAAATTAAGTAATTAATTGATTAAACCATGTTTCAGACCTTATGCTAGGTCCTGGGGATACAAAGATTAGTAAGCTATAAATCCAGTCTTACAGGAACATATAGTCTCCAGAGGGAGCTATACATATTCATTTAATTATGAGATAAGTACACATGATATACTTGTGTTTAGAAATGGGATGATTAATCTCTGTGTCATATACAGAAACATGTTTGTCCTTTAGATTGGGTCATATTCTCTAGGAAGATAGACAAGAAAGGGCATTCTAGGCCAAAAGGATGTATAAAGATGCTTAAGCATAAGAGGGTATGAAAGACGGTTGAGTATTGCTAGAATGTTACTTGTAAATAGTGAGAGTGGCAAGATACAGAGGTAGGTGGGTCCAAAAAAATGAAGGGCTTTTGATGCCACTTTAAAGAGTTTGGTCTTTGGGGTCATGCTAATCCACTGAGAGAATTAAACAGAGATGTTAATTCAGTTATACTTGCATTTTAAAGGCATATCTGACAACAATATAGGGTATAGATTGGGGAAGGACATCAGTAAGTAGCCATTTACTGTAATCCAGAGATAATGAAGAACTGCGCTAATGAAATGCTGTGGAGATAGAGGAGAGAGGAGATGCAAGCGATATCTAGGAAATATAATGATTAGGAGTTAGTGCCCAGATGGATGTGATATGTAAGGGAAAAAGAGGAGGCTCTTAATAAAATTGAATTTGCTTTGGTTTTGAAATTTAGTGTATGTCTAATCTAAAAAACTAATTTTGAAAGAATTTTAAGCAGGAGAAAATAGAAATATAAATATAGAGAAATTGATATTTGGCATTTTTTAAAAACCACTATCAGTGGTAAATAATATGGAAATTTTAGGATAAGTATGTTCTCTCTCTTTGGTATGTGCCCAATGGGACTGTATTAGTGAGTTTGATCAAGTAGTAATGGAATGATCATCTCCACTGGTAAAGGCAAAAAAACATTTTTCTATCTTTCATGAGGATTTTTAGCTTGATGAACATTATTTATACATTTTTCTTATACAGATTTTTGTGTAAGTAACAACCTGTCATCACTTGCTTTTGCTCTTTATGCTTGAGATCCAAGTTAATTATTATTTAATGGTCTTATGATATTAGAAGGGATAATGAATGTAAAGAAAATGTAATCTAATTGAGGGAAATGCATTTTTTTAATAGATTTTTATGAAACCAGATTTTGCCTTGGATGATTCCTTAACTTTTAATTCAGTTTTACCATGGTCTCATTTTAATACTGCTGGTGGAAAAGGAAATCGTGATGCAGCTTCCTCAAAGTTGCTACAAGAAAAGGTAATTTCTTTTTTACTTTTTCCGTGTAGAGAACTTTATTCTAGTTAAGTGGTACTATTTCATGAGTTCAGATTTAGTTATTTAGTAAGCACTACTTTTAATTTCATTTTTATTGTTACTGATAATTGTAAGCCCTCAAATCTTAACTGATAAAGTAATAGCATTTTGATTCAATGGAATACAAGTTGTGTTGGTGAAAAAGGAGAAGCTTATTGTTTGAGTGCTTCTTATCTGAAACAGTGATTGATGGAATTTCAGTTGAAAAGATATATTAGATAAGACAATTAATTGCTTTACATTTATCCCAAGCACTATATTGGCTAATTTTATATTCTTTATGATTTAAAGCACAGAAAATCACCTTTTCCTGATACACCATTTTTCCTCATTTACACCTAGTAAGGATGATTATTTTAAAGCAAAAACATCATAGTTAAAAAATAGAATATTCCTGTTGTATTTTTAGCTTTGCAAAGCCTAGTCTTTAGCATATTGTTAGTCAACGGTTTTTAAAAATTTTACAGTGTTCTATATTTCAGAAGTCAGTGTCTTGAAAGTCATTTAAAATGTAGAACTTTAGGGGCCGGCCCTGTGGCACAAGTGGTTAAGTGCATGCGCTCCGCTGTGGCGGCCTGGAGTTCGCAGGTTCGGATCCTGGGCGCGCACTGATGCACCGCTTGCTAAGCCATACTGTGGCAGCGTCCCATATACAGTAGAGGAAGACAGGCACGGATGTTAGCCCAGGGCCAATCTTCCTCAAGAAAAAAGGGCAGGATTGGCGTCGGATGTTAGCTCAGGGCTAGTCCTCCTCGCAAAAAAAAAAAAAAAATGTAGAACTTTAAACATATCAACTCACATATCAAGAATCTTTTAAAACTTGCTTAGGAAGTAAAGACCTTTGATCTCTGTTCTTTCTCAGCACTTGGTTTAGAGCTTTTCTAAAACTGACTGTGGTTCTTAAACTGAGAAGAAAGCGTTTTGCTTCAGTCTAATGACATCTTTTGGCAGTCTGAAAGCTTGCCTTAGAAAGACTATTCAATAAATTAGGTTCCCTCCTCAGTAACTCAAGTAAGAACTAGTTTGGGGAGGAGAGGAGAAGAAATGTGGGAAAAGAATCATGAGTATTCCTTTTCTCACAGTTGAAAACGAAAATGAACTCACTTTTTCCTTTGACAACATTTTCACCTTCTAAAGGTTTTCCTTGAGTAAGAACAGATTCATAAATCTGATGAAAATGATGGGTTTATGGACACAGGCTCACTCCCAAACTGCTTTTTCACATTTCAAATATATGCCCTGGTAGAATAATACCTTAAAAGAGAAAAACAACAAAAGCCAATAAAAATCTCATCAATCTATACAGATACTTTTAGGAATACTTTAAAAGTTGTTCCCTTTATAGAATTTTAATGGGAAATGAATTACGAAAATATGCCTTTGAAAAGAATAGATGAGTAGAATATTGATAAGTTGCAGAAATCTTTGAAATTCAAATGAAACAATTTTCTCATGCTAAATGTTTTAAAATGACTAAAGTAATGGAATTTTTTTTTTTTTGGTAAGTTGCAGAATCAGGTTTGTTATATTTACACTCTGGCTCTTGCTCATTCTGCTCTCTTCTTAAGAAAAGGAATAGAAGACAGGATTCCAAGAGAGCACTCTCAAACTTACTTTATGATTGACAACAGCTGTCTTCTTAGCTTTCAAGACAGGAGATGCTACAACCAGGATTAGGGAAATTTGTATCCTATTGTAGTGCTTCCCAAAGTGCTGGTCTGTGATGAGATAAGGAGTTTGCACTAGAATGAAAAAATTGCACTGCTTCCTTCATGAAGAAAGTCTTTCTATGAAAACAGTGCAGTGGGCTTAGCGATGTAGTTGATTTACTTTCCAGCCAAGTTCCTTATTTTATCACGAACCTGTTCAATAGTTTGCAGACTGGCAGCAGCATATAAATCGCATTCTGAACAGCACTGTCCTAAAGGAGTTACCCATTCTCCATTTACTTTTCTGAAAATTGAGTCCATGTTAGCTTGCAACATACCCAAGTACCTTTGTCCCCATATTGCTTTTTAGGTAAACAAATGAACAGCCATACTGAAGATGAAAAGAACAGCAAAAGGGTATAAACTCAAGAGATGTAAACTCTGGAAGAATTTTTTGTTTGTAACCTATTATTTATTGTAATAGATTATTAGAGGAGCCTTACTGAAAAAATGCATGATCTTATATGGTTTTAAGAAAAGAGGCTTGGTGACCAAGTAATCTCTTCTAATTTTAGGAGTCCTAAATATTGAAAGTCCATTAACCCTTTAACGCTATGAATTCTGCTGAGATGTTCAGGGATAGTGCCTAAAGTTTGAGCTATAGGTTGAAGAATCTAAAAGTAAAAAAGTGGGAGAGAAATGGAAAGATAACATAGCCAAAAAAGGCATGTGCATTTAGAAAGGAAGAAAAGACAACTCAAGTTTTAGAAGTTCATATTTGAAATTAGGAAGCATTTTTAATATATGTTAGGAATTAATCTTGGTAGTGTTGCAAATAAAATATACGTGAACTAATTGTTTAAGGCATTTGTCAACCTTTTAAGAGGAAAATGCATTGGAAATAAACTAAGTTTTACAAATTGAGAAAAATAATTTTTGAAATGTAAATAAGCAGCCTTGAAAAAAAATCCAAATGAATTCTGATACATACTTTCTGTAATTTGTGACTGGACCACCAATCTGTCTTGCATGGATTTCTTAGCATTTTGAGGCAGCAAAGTACAGTAGAAAGAGCTTCAGTTTTTGAGTCAGGGAGACCTGGGTTCAAATTTTAGTTTTGCTGCTTACTAACTACATGACTTTATTCAAGTTATTTCATGTCTCTGAGCCTCAGTTTCCTCATCTGTGATGTATATAAAATACCAGTGCCTGGTATATAGAAGGAGGAGGTCAATAAATGGTTACTCTAATCATCTTTCGGTCAGTTAAATGATGTGTGATGTTGGTGATGTGTGATGTTGGTGATGTGTGAGGGTTAAGGAGATCATTCTCTCTCAGATTTTAGAATTTCTGAAACTAGATTATAATCTGAGATGACTGTGGGGTACTCTCACTTTCTAGAATGTAGTTGATGTTTGGAGGGCAGTAAGGATAGGAGCAGAAGAAGGTAAATCACCTTCTGCTCTTTTGTCTTAGATTTATTAATCTTTGGAGTGGCTGTACCTTTCATCTCCCTTCCATTTTGTTATGCTTAATATCAAGGACCCCATAATCAAACAGTTCACAAAATGGGATTTAAAATACATGTAGAAATCTTGTATCATTTTCAGAAAGTATTGGGATAGTCAAGGAAGGTATACTTTTAATGCTCCATGATTTTTTTTCCCTTTCCTCTTAAGCTGAGCCATTATCTGGATATCGTGGAAGTAAACATTGCTCACCAGATCTCTCTACGTTCAGAAGCATTTTTTCATGCAATGACCTCTCAACACGAATTGCAGGACTACCTCAAGAAAACTTCCCAGGCTGTAAAAATGCTTCGAGATAAAATTGCACAGATTGATAAAGTAATGTGTGAAGGATCACTACACATTTTAAGACTGGCACTTACCAGAAATAATTGTGTTAAAGTATACAATAAACTGAAATTAATGGCCACTGTACACCAAACTCAGCCTACAGTACAAGTGTTGTTATCTACTTCTGAATTTGTTGGAGCGTTGGACTTAATAGCAACAACACAGGAGGTTCTACAGCAGGAACTTCAGGGCATTCATAGCTTCCGGTATGTAAGCTGTTAGAAATGTTAGAAATTTTTAAAGGATAAATTTTAGTGTGTAATGTTAGCCAAAGAAGTGTGAATATATTTAAAGTTACATGGGTATTTTTTATTTCAGATCGATCTGTTTAGTAATGTTATCATTCTGATATTTTAGTTTTAACGAAACAAACAAAAACTGTAAAGACCAATATTTATGAAACATTTGGAGAGAGAAGCAAGATTAAATTTTGTCGTAGGTGAAATCAATGAAAGGTCAGTCATGACTTTGAAAATGATTACATTTTGAAAATGTTCAAGTAGTATTGTGTCAAGATAGTAGATCAAGGTGAAGGAAAGAATACCAGTATATCTAAAATTAAGTTCATTTTACAAGTTCTTGAATAGGTTTTAAATTTAATAATTATTAAAATTCGTTTCTGATTTGCATTGTCTGTTTATCACATTGCAAAAACTTCCACATGGTGATGGAAAAGACCCAATTTCTCCTAAGTTCTTATTTTGAAAATACTTTAAGATTAGGATTTTAGTTATTTTATGTGAGATCATGTCAAAATGTTTAATTTACAGGTAGACCAATTGCAAACCATCAAAATTTCATTCAGTTAAGCAGGCTTGCAGTGTCCTTGTGGAAGTTCCTATCTACTGATAAACCCATCCAAACTTTACATTACTGAGTAACTACAAAGAAGTTTTATGGAAGATGTGCTCTGTAACTTAATAGATACTTAATATATTCTGGAAAACAATAGATAATATATTCTGGAAAAGTTAGCTTCAAAATAAGTTTATTTTAATTGAATTATAAATTCTTATTGACTAAGAATATGTAATTGGAATATTTATTTAGAAAGCATTTTTTTAAAATTCGCCCAAGTTTAATTACGTAAATGATTGATTGATTCATTCATTCAAGAAATGGTTGTTGATCACCTATTACATGTCAGACCCCAGGCAGAATACTGGGAATATAGCCATGAACAAAGCCGAGGTGCTCTATGCTCTCACTGTTTCTACAATTCGTTTGGCGGGAGCAGGGAGGCAGAAATTCATGGGTAGTTATAATATATGCTATACAGTATGATGATGAATGTACAGATCACTATGGAGCTCTAACCTTAGGGGAGGAACCTAATGCAGACTTGGATGTTTACGGAAAAAGTCTGAGTCACAAACCTTTTTGAGAATCTATTGAAAGCTGTGATTGGAACTTCTTTCCATAAAAATATACCTGTATATAAAATTTTGCAATCAATTTTGAGTGGTCTATAGTCCTTTGAAGCCTATTTTAGATTTCCCAGGGTGGAACCCAGGGTGACTAAATGATTTTTAGTTTCCCTTTCACCTCTGAAATTTTAAATATTTCCCTTTTTTGAACGTGTGTGTGGAATATATTTTTAAAATAAAAATTTTGTCACTACTTTAGAAAAATGGACTTCTGTAATGACAGAAACTATGTTTTTCACTTGTCTCTACTATATAATATCATGAATGTTGATGAACAGACCTGGGAGCCAGTTCTACAGAGTATAGAGTGCTTTATCCTCTAAATAGAACAGTGCTGAGAAATAGGATCAAAGGTTGATTGCTTGCCTGCTAAACACAAAATCCAAATCTGTTGTAATTTTTACCCCAAAGGTCCTGCAGTTTATTTTATTTAATTTAATTTTCCTTGAGTCATAAGTTTATGCCTAATAATGTTGATGTATAGTTATCCAAAGCTATCTGGAAAAAATTTAAGAACAGGGTTGGATATTTATTCCCAGTAGATTATGATTTATTGGCGACAGAATGAAAATTTTATAATCTCATATTTATCTTGAGCCCAAAGAAGAGTTTACATTTATTTGCAACCTTACTCTTTTTGTTTGTATCTTAACTCAAAGGATAAAATATTGTTCATAAAATAGTATATGATTTTTAAAAAGATTTCCAAATATTCTGATTGTCTACATTTTGCTCAAATATCTTTCTACTATTATTTTTTAAGAACGTACACATGTGTAAAGAGTATTTATTCTTCATATAAAACATTTCTGTAAAGCTACCTATCAAATATCAGTTCCAGTGTGGTAATAACTGTATAGAAGTTTGGTATCAGAACTTGTGTTGAATTTCTTCTAACTTCTGATAAACACCTTCATATGCAAGTAATTTTCAAAGATAAAAATACTCTAAAAGAAAATGTTTTTCCATCAAGGAAGAATACTGACTCATAGTTTAAATAATTTAAGGCTGGCTATATTGTAATCCAGTTTTTTTTTTTTTTAATTACTGTCAAATCCTATCTGAATGATTTACTTTATCATTCCTTTTGCTATAAAGTTGATAAATATCATCATCAGTTACTTTCTTTTATAGCTTCACAGATATTTTTAATGCCGTTTAACTTTATTTGGAAGCATAAGAATTAGTTTTGAACCCTTTTTGTTTTTGTCTGATCAATTAGGATAACGTGTATTATAGGTCTCTTGTCTACTATAAGCATTAGTGGTGTAACCTCTGTTCTTAGTTTATTAAAATAATTATGCTCTCTCAGTGGGAGAAAAGAGATACTGTACTTGAATTTTACACACTTTTCTCTTTTTTTTTTTCATACCAGAGACCAAAGTTTAGTCATTTTTGTGGGGCATATCTTAGAAAAGCATAGAGTCTTACTTAAAATAAGAAATCTTTCTCTCAGTAGAATAACCAAAGGACTCTATTGGATTGATTTGTTAATAGTCTTTCCATTTGATAGCTCTTAGTCCAAGTTTTGTTTTTGGCTATGTTCTTACTAATGCTTTTAAAAGGAACTTTCACACCAAAATCTTCTAATAGTCAAATTACTATAATTGCAAATCTCTACTTATTTAAAAATAATTTGAATAGTCTTATTTGTGTCCGATATTTCTGTGTGCTATTAACCTATTATATATTTTCCAGTCAGTGGTAGTAAAAAGTGCTTATGTATGTTTTCTTTTTTCTCAGTCTTTCTATATTTTTTAATCTTGATATTATTTTCTATAGAAACATTTTTTGTGACTTTGAAACTCCCAGAACATTTTGTTTGTATTCTTTAATGAAATTTTACAACATTTACCATGTTTTATTGTCATTTGTGTTGTTTTTTTAAAAAATATCTTTCTATTGGGCCCTGAATGTCTTAGGCAAGAGCTTTTATTTATTTATTTATTTATTAAAAAATAAATATTTACATATTTATGGAATCTGCCAGGGTATTACCAAATGTATCTTGACTCTCTGTACCATTCTCTTATTCTTTCTTTTTCTTTCCATAATCATAGTCCCTGATTAATCATTGGTAGTTTATATATGACTGTAGTTCTTAATCCTGTCTGCATATTAGAATCCTCAGATGAGCTTTTAAAAAGGTATACCAGGGCTGGCCCCGTGGCTTAGTGGTTAAGTGCACGTGCTCCCCTGCTGCCGGCCAGGGTTCGGATCCTGGGTGTGCACCGACGCACTGCTTCTCCGGCCATGCTGAGGCCGTGTCCCACATACAACAACTAGAAGGATGTGCAGCTATGACATACAACTATCTACTGGGGCTTTGGCGGAAAAAAATAAATAAATAAAATTATTAAAAAAAAAAAAAGTATACCACTCTTCATCCAAACCAGTTAACTTAGATTTCCTAGGGGGTAAAGTCTGCACATTTGTATTTTTTTAAAGCTCTCTGTGAGACTCTAGTATGCACTAGAATTGAAAAGCCTGGTTTCTAATTGCCATTGGGTATTCTACTTTTTCAGAATTTGGAATTAAAGTGGTAACATCTTCCCACATGATTTCGTTCTTTTTAAAAAGAAAATTTTCAACTAATACATCTTCCTGTCTCTTTTCAAAGAGTGTCCTACTAATGTGTTAGGGGTACAATGTATCTGTTATTGATGTAAAAATCTCACAGTTCTATCTCCTCTTCTGAGCGTGGAGAGTAATTTACACACTGGGAAATTTTGGCTCATTGCATAATTCATAATTATTAAAATGGATCTTTTGAACATTTGTTGATTTTTATAATTAAAGATTTTTAAATTATTGCCTAAGTTTTGCAAAACTGGGCAATTTGAATTATTAGGACATAAATATTTTTAACGATTACTCATGAAATGAAATTCTGCTATCAGCAATAAAAAATGTATGGTAATTAGTGTAACAATATATATCATTTGTGTTCTATACTAATTTAACTAAATGTGTTGCTGATAGGTTAATGACATTCAAATACTTGTTAAGCAGATGTAATACAGAAGTCTCATTATGGATCTAAGAATATATTTGAACCTTGATAACTTGCAGGTTTTGATATGGAAAGCTTCACTTACCTTGAAATTCAAGGATGTAGTGTAGTTGTTTACTCTTTTTTTCTTTTGGTGAGGAAGGTTAGCCCTGAGCTAACATCCGATGCCAATCCTCCTCTTTTTGCTGAGGAAGATTGGCCCTGGGCTAACATCCGTGCCCATCTTCCTCTACTTTATATGGGAAGCTTCCACAGCATGGCTTGACAAGCGGTACGTTGGTCCGTGCCTGGGATCTGAACCTGGGAACCCCCGGCTGCCAAAGCGGAGCGCACGAACTTAACCGATATGCCACTGGGCTGGCCCCTATTTACTCTTTCTCATTGTAAAGGTTTATGTAGAAACTCTTTCAGTTTTCACCATTGTTAACTTTCTTTTCTTACCATTTACTACCACCATTACTCTACTACCACCACCACTATAAAACCTAAGAACATATTTTGAATACTTTGGTACTCTGTACCAGATACTGACTGTGCTAAGTATATTGCATGTATTATTTGACAGCCCCCCCCAAAAAAACACCTCAATGAGATAGGTAATCTTATCCCCATTTTATTTTTTATTTTTATTTATTTATTTTTTGAGGAAGATCAGCCCTGAGCTAACATCCATGCCAATCCTCCTCTTTTTGCTGAGTAAGACTGGCCCTGAGCTAACATCTGTGCCCATCTTCCTCCACTTTATGTGGGACACCGCCTCAGCATGGTGTGACAAGCGGTGTCTCGGTGCGCGCCAGGGATCTGAACCCGGGCCGCCAGCAGCGGAGCGCGCGCGCTTCACCACTATGCCACGGGGCCGGTCCCCTTATCCCCATTTTAATAGATAAGGAAACCGAGGCACAGAAAGTCTTAGGTGACTTGCTTCAAAATCTGCAGTAAGTTATGAAACAGTAGAGTTGAGATTCAACCCAGGTCTCATCTGACCCGAGAGCTATGTATACTTTTAAATATATTTGATCGAGGATTTATAGGACCTCAAGTAGATCACTCTGAACATCAATGCTGACTTTATAGTGCAATAGATGTTAAACTGTCGGCTAGGTTTGCTGAGCTAGGACTTACCATAGTAGTTGATTTTAGGATAAAAATTAATGAAACTAGCTTGTTATCTAGTCATAAGCCTGTTTTTCTTTGGAAAGAAAAGGCGGAAAACATTCAGAGTTAATTATAGATCCCAGCTTATTGTGGTTTCATTGATTGGCCACTTTGGGATTCCATTTATGGGATTTTTATTATTGGAAGTATCAAAAGGTATTTAACATATTCTTTGATCCTGATATAATCTCCTATAATTCAAATCTTCAAAACATTATAGTAAGAAAACATCCACATTGTGTGCTCTGTGATAAAGCCAAAAAACAGACTTTCTGCTATTTGATGAAACTAGAATTACTGTAGAGTTCAATGATATGTTAGTTTCTCTGATAAAAGCAGCACAAAGGTCATTGTAGTGAACTTACAGCTTAGTAGAAGATCTGAATTAATGTATAAATTGAGGCATATCAAAGTAGAAAGTATTGGAATTGTTCTCATTTATTTAAGCTGGTTGTATGAACCTAAGTACTTTTTCAGAAAGTGATATTTTGGTTATTTGTCATTTCAGTAGATTTCCTTCACCACTCTAAATTACTGTGTGTGATTATTAGAATACATACTTTTAAAATGAACTGTTAGCAGATTTGCCTATTAAATATTTTTGATAAAGTTAATAATAATGTGCAGGCCATTATTATTGCATCTCCTGTCAAAGTAGTCAAGCATATAAAAAAATTAGAACAAGGATGAATAGATGAATCTTGTAGAACATTTTAATTCTGGAAGTTTTATTTAATGATTTGTTTAGACAAATCTTTGCATATAATCATATACCTGTGATTTCATAATAAATACTATTTGATGTTAGTATTGAGATTTATATCCGCTCTCTTTTATAATATTTATCAGACTTTAAAATTAGGTTAAGAATGCATAGAAATGAAGCCACTCAGTTATTTAAGACAATATCTGAGGTCAAGTAGAACCTTACATTTATATTATGCTGAAATGGCAGAGAGTTTTATTATTTTGGTGCGGCAAACATCAGTAGATACAGTCACATGGACTTCCTACCATAATTCTTTGCTGTGGTTTGTTGAAGACTCTTCATACCTGAGGATAACACATACCTGAGTGTTAACCTGTAGTCTGCATTAAAAAGGAATCTGTGATCTTCATAAACACTAATTGAGAGCCAAGCAATGTTAAAATTATGTGTAGATTTATATCTTACCCTGGTGCTGCTTTTTAAAAAACTTATTGAAAACTCAAATATACACAAAAATACAGGAAATTATATGAGGAGAGTTATATATGAAGCTGGATAAATTGTATATCACCTGTAAGTTATCAACTCATGGCCAACTGTGTTTTCTCTATACCCCTCCTTGACTCCTAGATTATTTTGAAGCAAATCCAAAATATCATTTCATTTCATCCATAAATATTTTATTATGTATCTTTTAAAGATAAGGATTTTTAAAAACATAACTCTAATATCATTTATATTTTCAAATAGCTAGTCAGTGTTCAAATTTTTCTTCAAATTTTGTCTCAAAATTCTTTTTTATAATGTTTGTTGAAATTAGGATCCAAATAATATCTATACATTGCAATTGGTTGATGTATTTCAAGTGTCTTTGATATATAGTTCTCCATTCTTCTCATTTTCTCCCTTTCAAAATATTTAATAAAGAAATTGAGTTATTTGTCTTATAGAACTTCTCACAGTCTGGGTTTTGCCGACTGCATCCCCATGTTTAGCATGTTTTTCTTTTTCCTATATTTTCTATAAACTGGTAGTTAGATTTAAAGGCTTGATCAAATTTAAGTTTTACTTTTTGTAAATAGGTAATAGGTGCCATAGGTAGTGGTGTGTATGTTGGTTAAGAGGCACATACCTGGTTGTCTCTCTTTTTATGATAGTAGCAGCCATTTGATGATCGTTGCCTAGGTTTATCATCTTATTATGGATTGTAAATCATGATATTCTAATTATATACTTCCGTATTCATTTATTAACTGGAATATTTCTATAAAGTGATATTTATCCATAACAACTATTTGGTAACTCTGAAGGACAATTCTTACAAGGATAGGCAGGGTAAATTCTAGATTCTTTTCCTTTATTTAGCAGTTTTCAAAATAATGAATTGAAAGTCTAGCATCTTCCAAAGGTGACTGATGAATTTTTAAACAAATATTTTTATAATTTTAATATAAAATATTTTATATAATTTTATAAAAATATATTTTATAAATATTGAAGTACTTAAGATCTTTGCTTTTTTATCGATGTTCAAACTGTCCTATCTTTTGTAGGAACCTCCTCAAGTTTATTCTTTAGTCCTGACATTTCATGACTAGTCATTGATAGTTTTCTTACTTTGTGTTATGGCAAGATGTTCATATTATACATTTTCTGCCCCAGATTTGTAGTCCGCCGTTTCTCTAAGGAGCCCTAGTTTCTTTTAGTAGGAAATGGTATTTAAAAATTACAGTCTGGGTACCAGAGATATTCCTTGCTACTGCATTGGTCATTATCTCTAGGCCTTTGTAGTGGACAAAACTAGAAAATAACTTTCTCTTTTTAAAGAAAAAATATGAGTTTGTATTGATAGTTCCAATTTAAATTCAGGACTATAGAGTTTTTACTTCTTCAATCTTACATATGTATCTCCTTTCAAACAGGCTGAAAATTGTGGTTCCCAATGACACCAACGTAATTACTCATTTGTTATATCCCAATATATATAGAATGCTCTCAGAACTAACAATGTTAGTAATATACTACAAACATATAGAATTTCTTTCTCTTCTTAAGGATATATCCTTTGTGGGATGAACGGATAAATTACTATGTTTTAAAGTTACTTGAAATAATTCCGCTTTGTGTAGATTTGCCACTAACTTGATACACAGTTAATTTGTTTCATATGATTTTGATAGTTTAAGGATTGATTTTTTAAAAATATAATGTTGTGGGCCGGCCCCGTGGCTTAGTGGTTAAGTGCGCGCGCTCCACTGCTGGCGGCCTGGGTTTGGATCCCGGGTGCGCACTGATGCGCTGCTTCTCCGGCCATGCTGAGGCCACGTCCCACATACAGCAACTAGAAGGATGTGCAACTATGACATACAACTATCTGCTGGTGCTTTGGGGGAAAAATAAATAAATAAATAAAATTATTAAAAAAAAATATATATATATAATGTTGTTTTATAACTATGTTAAGTAGTTATATGATTCCAAAGTCAAATCCAAGAAATATAGCATACTTAGAGAAATTTAACTTTAATTCTGGTCCCCTTCCTCCCTATATACCCCTTTAAGTCACCATTTTAAAAAGTTTTGGTTTATATTGATACATCCATCCATCCATCCATCCCTCCCTCTGTGTGTCCTTCATCTTAGATAAGCATTTGCATACTCTACATACTTTTCTCCACTTTGCTGTTTTCACCTTACAGTACACTCTGGAGATTACAGTATGCATTCTCAATGGGGGATATCACCCCAATGGGGCAAAAATTGGTTCTTGACGAGTGAATAAAATGTTGGATGTTACAGTGGTTTGTGGCCCTCCCAAGGGTCATGGTACATAAACAGATACACAGTAGATCTGTGATACTAAAATTTTATGGGGGGGTGATTAGGAATGAAAATGTCTAAAAAGACTTCTTGGGGGACAATATTGAAAAAAAGGTTGAGAAACTGCTCTCTATATAGTACATTAATTGATATTCCTTAATTCTTTTAAAAGTGTATAGTGTCTGTTATGATATATTGAACTAGCCCCTTATTGGTCAACATTTGGGTTGTTTCCATTCCTTTGCAGTTACCACCAGTGCCGCAGTGAACGTATGTTCTTTAGTATTTTCATCAGTGTGTCTTTGAGATGGATTCTGAGAAGTGAGATTCCTAGGTCAAAGGCTAATTGCCTATGTAATTTTGCTAGACATTGCCAAATTCCCCTTATGGCAATGTTTTAGTTTGTACTAGTGGATATGTTCTGAATTAGTTTATTGTGAGACGTTGGTGCCATTTATGAAAACCTTATTAGTCTTCTAATTAGCTGTAAGAAATATTTTCATATTGCAAAATGGAAGTTTAGACATTATTTCACTTACCAGATTTTTTTCAAAATTATCACTACATTACTTACCATCTGTAGTTTATAAAAGAACAATGGATCTGTCTAAAAGGTCACATGGTTTAAACTAATTTTTTTTAAATATACTATATCTGTGCTTAGTGAATACAGTTGCCAACGTTAAGGGTTTGTTTTTCGAGTAAGTGTAGTATGTATATTTTTAAATGTTTGGTTTTTATTTAATTATAAAAGTTTAAATTTCAGCTAAAATTTTGCCTGAAATTTAAACATTTAAATATAAATGTTTTTAAATTTCCACCAAAGATAGAGCTTTTAAAAAATTTTTTATCCTAGGGTATAAACAGATTTCCCATTGGCCTATTTCACTTAATTTTGAAATACTTTGGACCAACTAGATTACCTAGGTGTTTTTTAACCTATTGTTTTATGAAGCTATTAGATTGTGTGGCAAAAATCCCTTTGTATATAAAGGTACCCATCGTCAATGCCCTGCATAGCGTGGACTACATGGGACCATTCTTGTCACTTGGATGGTGCATGCTTTTTCTAGGGAAAAATCCCTTCAGGAATCCCTAGTTCCAAATCCCTTCAGTAATACTTGCCTTTACCATCCCCACAGTGGTCCAGATTAGAGTCCTTCTTACTTTAACCCTAGCTAGGATCTGCAAATATTAGAGATAGATTAAAAAGGAACATTACGTTTTTTGAGAAAAAGTTCCATGGATAGTTTGTAGCTCAGTATTTTTATATTTTCAGTCTTGTGTTCTAATGATTTTCAGTTTAATGACCTGAGGGATGTTGCACAGTAACTCAAACTGATCATGACAGAGATTGAATTGAGTCAGTCTGTCCCTATAGTCCTTAAGATATTTATATGTACCAGGAAGAGGGCCTGGCATAGTAAGCACTTGTATTTGTTGAATAAATGAATGGATGAGGAGCTTCTATCATTGATATTCGGTGAATGGTTAATGAGGAAAGGGCTTAGAATATCTGAATATTTTGTCTGTGAAAAGCAGACAAAAAAACAGTCATGAAATTTCTAGAGCCGGGTTTCCTACAACACATTTCACTATTTGGAGGTTAAATGTATAAAGAGAGAAATACAGTTTGGGAGACACCATGAAAACATCACACTTTTGTTAAGTTAGAGGACTCCACTTTGCTAAAGCATCGCATTATTGCACAAGTACTGTCAGCTAGAAAAGTTTTGCCTACTAGTTCCCTTGGTTGTGGAGTGAATTTGGGTTTTTAATGAATATATGTAACATTTTCCTCTTCCTTTTTAGGCATTTGGGATCACAACTTTGTGAATTAGAAAAGCTGATAGATAAAATGATGATTGCAGAATTTTCTGCATATTCTCACAGTGACTTAAATAGACCACTGGAAGATGACTGTCAAATTTTAGAAGAGGTATGTGTTTTGAACTGTGAAATGAAATTGATATCATTGCTTAGTGTTAATTCCCAGCAGTCTTAGTTTAGAACACATTCTTCTCAGATTATAGTGAGCAAAATTATCTTAAATTTTAAGCTCTTTCAGACCTATGAAGTCCTTCACTATGTGACTTTAACAAGCCTCATAATTGTTCATTATCCTATGAAATTAGAGAATACAATAATTTTATAGCTTAATTAGAAATTGGAGTTAAAATGAAGTCTTTAGCTTACAAACCAAGTTCAAAATATAAATATAGGATGAATTAACATATATCCATGTGTATGCATGTACTGGAGTATGTCTTTTATAAAAAGTGATCATTATTATATAGCAACTTATTAGTCATTCACATTCACTGAATACTCATGAACATGTTTTATGTATATGCATATACAAATATTTCATATCCAGGCTTCACTTATCTGGTGACTTCTCAGTGCTGATTACTGCCAAGAACTAGTAGAGAATCCAAAAAGCCCTGATAGCAGCCTAAGTAAAGATATTTTTGTACATGTTAGCAGTTAATTTCCCCCAGTCTTCTAGACCACTGATTTAAAAACCCAGGGCTCGTGGAGTATTTATTGGTCATCAGTGTTTGAGAAGAATGCTTTCTAGCTGCTTGTTGAAACTAGGCCAAAATATACTCTTAGATTGTTTTGCCGCCAAACCTGCTTCATTTGATCCACTGTAGTGGTATAGGATTTACCAGTTTTAGAACCCTAACTCCCAAAATCTGATGACAAGATTGCTGTGGAAAGGGTTTTTGTAGGCTTCTAGAAAATACTACATGCAAGATAGAGATCTGAGGATCAAACAATAAAATCCTTGATGTTGAATATTTCTACCTCTAAGTGAGATTATTTTATATTTAAAGTGTGAAATTACATACTCTTCTTTTATTTTAATAGGAAAGACTAGTATCTCTTGTATTTGGACTTTTAAAACAAAGAAAGCTTAATTTTTTAGAAATCTATAGTGAAGAAATGATTATTACAGCAAAGAATATCATTAAACAGGTAATTATACATTTTTTATTTGCTACATTTTGGTCTGGAATCTTTCTTGAAGTTTATTTTTACATGATCCTAGTAATAATATATGCAGTATAATAGTAATATTTTCTCATTTATTTAAAAATTGATGGGGCTGGCCTTGTGGCATAGTGGTTAAGTTTGTGTACTCCACTTCGGCGGCCCAGGATTGACAGGTTCAAATCCTGGCTGTGGATATAACCACCGCTCATCAAGCCATGAGTGGCAGCCTCCCACATATAAAATAGAGGAAGATGGGCACAGATATTAGCTCAGGGCTAATCTTCCTCAGCAAAAAGAGGAAGATTGGTAACAGATGTTAGCTCAGAGCCAGTCTTCCTCACCAAAAAGAAAAATTGAAAATATAGACAGACAAAAGAAAAACATAGCCCTGCCATCCAAAAGATTATCACTTTAAGAATATTTCTAAGTGTTAATTGTTACTGATGTTTTTCATTGTTGCTGTCAAGCTGTATATATGATTTGGAATTGTACATATATTTCAGTTAGAATCATAACATAAGCATTTTCTCATATCAGCCTTCAGAAACATAATTTTTAATGGTTGTATAAAATTCCATCAACATTATGTTAGTTAAACCTACTTAACCTTTCCTCTATGTTGAATATTTAAGTTGTTTTCAGTTTGGTACTGTAAAGAACACACATCTTTTTTTTTTTTTTTTGTGAGGAAGATCAGCCCTGAGCTAACATCCATGCTAACCCTCCCATTTTTGCTGAGGAAGACCGGCTCTGAGCTAACATCTATTGCCAATCCTCCTCCTTTTTTTTTTTTTTTCCCCCCAAAGCCCCAGTAGATAGTTGTATGTCATAGTTGCACATCCTTCTAGTTGCTGTATGTGGGACGCGGCCTCAGCATGGCCGGAGAAGCGGTGTGTCAGTGCGCGCCCAGGATCCGAACCCAGGCCGCCAGTAGCAGAGCGGGCACACTTAACCGCTAAGCCACGGGGCCAGCCCACATCTTTGGTATAAAGTTTTGTTTGTTTGGTTTTTCATATTTAAGACTATTTCCTTATATCTGATTCCTAGAAGTGGAATTATTGGTCAGAGAGTGAAAAATATGTTTATATTTTTTTTGGTGAGGAAGATTAGCCCTGAGCTAACATCTGTTGCCAATCTTCCTCTTTTTGCTGAGGAAGACTGGCCTTGGGCTGACATCTGTGCCCATCTTCCTCTACTTTGTATGTGGGACACCTGCCACAGCATGGCTTGATAAGCAGTGTGTAGGTCCGCGCCTGGGATCTGAACCTGCGAACCCTCGGTCGCTGAAGTGGAGCACACTAACTTAAACTACTATGCCACTGGGCCGGCCCCTGAAAATTTTTTTTTTTTTTTGTGAGGAAGATCAGCCCTGAGCTAACATCCATGCTAATCCTCTTTTTGCTGAGGAAGACCAGCTCTGAGCTAACATCTATTGCCAATCCTTCTCCTTTTCTTTTCCCCCCAACTAAGCCCCAGTATATAGTTGTATGTCATAGTTGCACATCCTTCTAGTTGCTGTATGTGGGACGCGGCCTCAGCGTGGCCGGAGAAGCGGTGCTTCGGTGCGCGCCCGGGATCTGAACCCCGGCCGCCAGTAGCGGAGCTTGTGCACTTAACCACTAAGCCACGGGGCTGGCCCACCCTGAAAAATATTTTTAAATTGTTTGATACAAAGAGCTGAATTGCTTTCTAAAATGATTTTATCAAAATATACTCTTACCGGCAGTACATAAATGTTCCTTTTACCCTGATCTCTAAGAAATTATAATTGTAGACTAAATCCATGTGTTTTACCCTGATCATTGTTTTGACTTTTTTCACTCAGATAAATCTCACTCACTGAACTTCAGTTTTTCTATATATAAAAAAGAACAATTTTTTTTTTTTTTTTTTGGTGAGGAAGCATGTCCTGACAAGCGGTGCCTTGGTGCGCGCCTGGGATCCGAACCCGGGCCACCAGCAACTGAGTGCGCACACTTAACCGCTACGCCACGAGGCCAGCCGCCCAAAAAAGAACAATTTTAAATGTACTTATTAGGCTTAATTATCATCATCATTAGGTTGAATGTGCATTTCTGAGTTTTTAATGTTTAAATAAAACAGACAAAAGGATTACAATCACCTCATCTTCTACCTCTTTCACACACTGACTGAAACACTGTATTTTAAAATTGTTAGAACCACTTTCAGAAATTGTTGGCAATATCTACTAGTGCTCAATATACACATATATTATGACTCAGCAGTTCTACTCCTAGGTATTTACTCAACAGAAGTGCATACGTAAGCTCACCAAAGACAGCACAAGAATTTCATGGCAGCACTATTTGTAATAAAAATTGGAAAAACCCAAATTCTATCATCAGTGGAAAAAATAAATCGAATTGTATATTTATACAATTGAATACTATTCAGCAATAAGAATGAATAAATTACATAGAACAACGTAGATGAATTCATATACATAATGTGGAGCCAAAGAAACCAGCCACAAAAGAGTATACACTGTGATTCCACTTATGTAAAATTCAAACAGGCAAAATTAATCTATGGTATTAGAAATCAGAATAGTAGTGTCTTTGGGAGGAAGTAGTGACTAGGAAGGGAGCATGATGGGGGCTCACTGACAAAAGTTCAGTTTCGTGATTTGAGTTCTGGTTACACACGTGTACTCCATTTGTGAAAAAAATATTGAGCTGTAAACATAATTTGTACAATTTTCTATGTGTATATATATATGTGTGTGTGTGTATATATATATGTATATATGTTCTACTTTTAAACAGGTTTTTTAAACTGCTATGTTTTAATTCCCAGACTTCTCCTGAAGTCTAAGCATTTATTTTTTTTTAAACTTGAAACTGTTGCAGGTATTGCAAGGAAATGTAACCTCTAAAATGAATTTCTTTTGGAATTTTAATATGGGGCTTATATCTTGTTCTTAAGTATTGTAGTTCTAAGGTTTTTTGGTGTATGATTTTGAACAGTTTTAAGGAGTAGGGGATTTTAATTAATACAGTTCAAGCATACCCTGGAATAATTATTTAATAGGGTAAGGGTAATGCCACAGTTTTTTAAACACCTTAAAGTATTTATAAAAGACACAAGAGAAGTCTGGTAA
This sequence comes from Ceratotherium simum simum, assembly GCF_057802395.1. Taxonomy (NCBI): domain Eukaryota; kingdom Metazoa; phylum Chordata; class Mammalia; order Perissodactyla; family Rhinocerotidae; genus Ceratotherium; species Ceratotherium simum. The sequence goes on from NC_141910.1 coordinate 21,501,460, forward strand.
AATGATTATTATAGTCATTGAGGCCCTTTTTAATATACAAATAAACATGTAGTACTTAGAATCCTAAAGACATTAATCAATTTTTTTTCTTAAATTTTGCAGTGTGTGATTAATAAAGTTTCAAAAATAGAAGAAATAGACACAGATGTTGTTATGAAGTAAGTATAAATATTAGATTGGGGGTTATTAGGGAAAAGATGACACATTAGAATAAGGAGGATTTAGTTAAGGAATTATTTACTAAGGTATGGGCAGAATGTAGGAAAATCCCAAGTGACAGTGCAGTACGTTTAAGGGACAAGGGAAGAGAGCAGTTAATAGAATTCAGAAGGAGAAGGATGTGTAGTGGTTGAAAAGAAAGACATATAGTTTGTTGAAGTGATCTTCAGTGGAGGGAGGCAGTCATCCTCAGGCAACCCCTCAGGGAGGGAGATGGAGCTATAAGTACCTTTCCTCCTTCCAGTCTTTTGTAAGAGCTCTTCATTGACCAAGCCCAGCAGGTCAGCCTCCCAGGCAGAGAGGTTGGAGAGGATACAACGTAGTAGATATAGAGGGGGGAAATGGAAGATCATCCATTTCAGAAGAATAGCAGTGTTAAATTTAAATTATTTAGCTATATAATTAAAATCCAGCTTCCAATTGGCTTTGAGAAGTTTGAGTACGTGATTTTGAATCACCCATGTCTGTAATTTTTTGTTCTCACCCTTGAAATTCCTGTTCTTTTATTTTGAGAAGAATAGCGATAAATATTTTATGACTCTGAATTTCTCATTCATATAGATATCTAAACTTTATTAACTGGCCTAAGATATGAATAGCAATATGGACAACTGTGAAACTTCTCTGGGGCAAACTCACAGAATGAGGATTGTAGAGTTTTAATTTTCACGCTATTACCTAGTGAAAACTCAGTTTCAGAATTAGTTAAAGCAACCCTAAAAATAATGCAGGAATCACTAGTAGTTGGAGGAAGGAAGTTTTTGGGACTCTGTTAAAAGCCCTGTGGTCATGTAGAGTCAGTTATTTTTAATTTTTTTCTTCCCTAGGGAGTTTTCTCAACTTAAATAGGGAACTTCTTGTATGTCAAGTATAGGAGTATCTTTTAAGAATAAACTCCTAGCTGCAGCAGCATTTATTAAAAATTTAGAGTAAAAAGTCATTGTAGTACTATAAAATATCTTTATGGAATTCTACTTTGCATTAATTTTTTTATCTTGAAATTATTGATTGATGTCAGCAATAAAAATATTGGTTATACTATTATCTATTATACTAATACAATATCTTGTATATATACTAGATACATGTAATATATACTAGATGTATTATATATATATTATACTAGTATAATATTGGCTAATACATAGCACTTTTTAATGCACTGTGCATTGTTCTAAGTACTTCTTATTAACACAGTTAATATTCACAGCAACCATGTAAGGTAGATTCTGTTACTTTGCCCATATTAAGATGAGAAAATTAGAGCATGGAGGGGTTAACTCATTTGCCAAGGGTCATACAACTAGTAAGTGGCAGGGTTGGAACTTGAACCGAGGCAGTGTGGCCCAAGAGCCAATGCTCTTAGCCACTGTGCGATATTACCTTTCTTATGTGGAAAAGTACTTTTTAGTTTGTAGTTAGAAAAGTAGGTTATTAAGTTTATTGAGGGAGATAGTATGTTCCTATTTTTATTCTAGAACTTATCTTCGCCACCTTTAACCAAAATTGGTTTATTTCTCTGTGATTTTTCATCCAGTAGTCACGAGGCATGTTCACATGGAATTACTATATGATAAGATTCTTAAGTCAGTATACTTGACTAGACTAGTCTTAGAGATGTTTAAACAAGGAGGAGTTGTTTGGTAACTGACCTCTTCAACTCAATTTTATGATTTTAGTTAGATATCTAGGTGAAACTGCATTTTATTCTTCTCTTACTAGATAGTATTTAGTATGATTTCCTCCAATTTGTAGATATTATCATATTGGCCCAAGACATTCATTATTTTTGTTTGAATTAATTTTTTTCTAGGCTTGCAGATCAGATGAGAATGTTGAATTTTCCTCAGTGGTTTGATCTGCTAAAGGATATTTTCTCGAAATTTACAATTTTCCTACAGAGAGTCAAGGTAAGCTGATATGATTATTAGTTTGTCCAGGATATCCCTAAAATTGTCAGCTTTTTAGATATATAATACATATAGAATCAAACTAGAATAAAACACAATTTCTTTGTTTTTGTAATTTTTCTAAAGAGGCTTGGTTTTAAATAAGATTTGAAGTGCTTCAGAGTACTTTGGTACTTTTTATAATTTTAGATGGTTTGTTTTATATTAAAAAGGAAATATAATGCTTACTTGGCATTAAATAGTAGATAATATTTTGTCTTGTGATTTTGTGATGCTTGACTCTGTCTAGATTATCTAGAGGTACAATATTGTGAAACACTCAAAAATCTGTCCCAAACCACGAATTATTCTAGAAATTTAATGTTGATGTAATGGTATTTTTTAACATATAGTTCATATTTAAATTGCTCTACTAATGTCCTTTATTGCAGGTTTTTATTTCATTTTTCCCTCTGGGATCCAATCAAGGATCATGCATTACATTTAATTATTTTATCTCGTTAGTCAAACCACTTAATTTTAAGCCATTCAGTATAAGGAAAAGAACACATGCCACACAGCGTTTTTCAGAAGAAAAGATGTCACAGCCTCTAATACATATTGGTTGGAATTACCAACATGTCATAGCTCTGTTTTAATAAGACAGTCATTAGGAATTACTGAGTGTTAACAACCTACTTGTGAAACTTGATATTCTTTGAATTAGCAGGTATCAGTATTGTGTTGTGTGTGCTAGTTAACATCCCCAGCATTTCCTGAGTATCATGTTTAATGGTCTCGGGGACTTTGGTACTTATCTATGAGATGACTTTTCCTTATTGACATTGGAGTGATGCTAAGTCACATGCAGAAGCTCTCCAGAGTGGGAAAAGTTTTATAAAATGTGATTCACTGTACTTAATTTAGACTCCTCCCAAAATGTTGATCCTACCCATTGAGAGTGATAGATAATAAATCTGTGTCTGTGGATTGCTCAGTAACTAAGGCCATGTTTTTACTTTTCCTTATATTCCCACCGTGACCTTATCACACACACTTCTATTATGCGTGTCTGGATATATAGAACTCCTACATTGCATAGGGTAGAGTTGGCCAACTTTTTGCCAGTAATTTTTTAAGTAGCTATTCCACTTTTAGGTTCTATATCAGTTAAACTAAGCCAAATTATTATTTGATGTATGTATGATGTGGGAACAGTGATTTGTCATAGTTGTAATTTCTCATTTTCACGTATAGGCCACTTCAACTAATGTTTCTATAAAACAGCTTTGAAGATGACATAAAACCTTTAAATATGGTACTTTTTTTCTTTGAAAAAAGTTTGTGGTTCTATAAGGGTATGATTTCACTTAAAAATAATGTTAATTACAAGCTGTTTGTTTTTAATGAAGAATTTTTAAATAACTACAAATTGGAAAGAACCGAGATGTCTAACAATAGAGAAATGGTAACATAAGTTATGTTTGGTATATTCATTACCATGGAATATCATGCAGCCAATGATTTTTAATGATTGGAGAAAATGCATACATTGTAACGTTAAGTGAAAAGGCAAGATATAGACCTACTTATATAGTTTGATCTCAGCTATGTTAAAAATATTTTTTATCTCTTCATCTTCATAGAACAAAGAGACAGCTTATCTTTTTGGTGGTTATCTTTAGGTGGTAGGATTATATATAATTTAAATTTGTTACTCATTCTTTCTTGTTTTTCCTAAATTTTCTACAAAGAGAGGTATTACTTTTATAATCAGAAAAGGTTTTATTTTTTAATAGTGTTTATCATGTTACAGGAATAAATTATTTGAAAATCTTATTTAATTTACCAGAGTTATTAATTTACTATCCTACATTCTTGTATTTATTTCTCAAAAACAAAGGATATTTTATGTCACTCTAATATAAAGTAAATTATATTTTTTAAAAGAAATTAAAGCTTAAAATTTCAGCCAGAACATTTCAGTAATATTTTTAGTGTAAATGGAGAAGAAATTAAAAGTTGGGGGCTTGAAAATTTCATATTTGAGCGATTGTTAACAATTTAAGGATTAAGTTAATTGTGTTTTTTGAATTTTTTTATTGTAGCAAAATACTCCTAACATAAAGTTTACCATTTTAACTATTTCTAATCATACAGTTTAGTGACATTAAGTACATTCACATTGTTGTGCTGCTATCACTACCATTTGTCTACAGAATTCTTTTCATCTCATAAAACTGAAACTCTGAACCTATTAAACAATAACTTCCCATTCCCTCTGTCCACTAGTCCCTGACAACCACCATTCTACTTTCTGCCTCTATGAGTTTGACAACTCTAGGTACCTCATATAAGTATAATTATACAGTATTTGTTCTTTTGTAGCTGGCTTATTTCATTTAGCACAATGTCCTGAAGCTTCATCCATGTTGTAGCATGTGTCAGAATTTCATTCCTTTTTAAGGCTGAATAATATTCCATTGTGTGTATATACCACATTTTGTTCATCCATTCCTCTGTCAGTGGACACTTGGGTTGCTTCCACCTTTTGCCTTCTGTGAACATGGATGTACAAATATTTCTTAGCTGCTTCAGTTCTTTTGGGTATACATCCAGAAGAGAAGTTGCTGGGTTATATGGTAATTCCATTTCTGATTTTTTGCAGTGTTTTCCGTAACAGATGCACTATTTTACCTTCCCACCAACAGTGTACAAGGATTCCAGTTTCTCCACATCCTTGCTGACACTTGTTTTTTTCTCTTTTTTTGATAGTAGTCATCCTAATGGGTGTGAAGTGGTATCTCATTTTGGTTTTGATTTGCATTTTTCTAATGATTAATGATGTTGAGCATCTTTTTGTGTGCTTATTGGCCATTTGTATATCTTCTTTGAAGAAATATCTTCTTTGTCCATTTTTTAATGAGGTTATTTTTTTGTTGTTGAGTTGTAGGAGTTCCTTATATATTCTGGCTGTTAACCCCTTATCAGATACATGATTTGCAAATATTTTCTCGCATTCCATGGGTTGCCTTTTCACTGTGTTGATTGTGCCCTTTGATGCATAGAAGTTTTTAATTTTGATGTAGTCCACTTCATCTATTTTTCCTTTTATTGCCTGTGCTTTTGGTGTCATATCCAATAAATCATTGCCAAATCCATGTCATGAAGCTTTTCCCCTATGTTTTATTCTAAGAGTTTTATAGTTTTAGGTCTTACTTTTAGGTCTTTTATCTATTTTGAGTTAATTTTTGTATATGGTGCAAGATAAAGTTTTAACTTTTCTTTTTTATATGGGTATCCAGTTTTCCCAGCGCCATTTGTTTAAGACTGTCCTTTACCCATTGAATGATCGTGGTACCCTTGCCAAAAATCATTTGACTATATATGTGAGGGTTTATTTCTGGGTTCTATAATCTGTCTCATTGGTCTGTATGTCTGTGTTTATGCCAGTAACACGCTGTTTTGATAACTGTAGCTTTATAGTAAGTTTTGAAATCAGGAAGTATGAGACCTCCGATTTTGTTCTTTACTGTTAATTGTATTTTGAATTTTTATTAAAATTCTTGTTTGTTGTCTATAACCCATAGATTCGGCTGATTTGTATAGCTAAAACAGAAAATAATTCTTAAATGCAGCTTACATTCTCTTTGAGGAATTTTTAGCTCTTGTGTTCATTTTGTTATGTGGGCAAATACACCTGATCTGTCATTTTAGAGACTTATCAATATATGGTTACCAGAGTATTTCATTCACTATTCTCAAGATTGGAAAATTTTTTTTCCTCTAGCTGTTCTGGTGTTTTTGAAACATGAACTTGACTATAAATTGCTGTAATAGGTTAGTTCAGAAAGTAAATCATGTACCTACTGTTGAATCTATTATATGTTATAAAATCTTCTGGCATCCTTAAGCAAGAATGGGTCTGGACTTGGAAAAAAATAATCAGCAAACCTTTAAAACTGTAGGTATGGTGAAAACAGGGAAGAAGAATCCCTAAGAGAACACCTGATACATTGTATATGGAAAATATATTACTGTATTAGCTAAGATGTTGTCAGTTAAAAGGGACAAAGTATTCAAATCAAAGTAATTTAAACAATAAAAGAAATGTATTGGCTCGGGTAACTTAAAAATAGTCCAGAACAAGAATAGGCCTCATACATGGTGTAGTCTTGGTTCTCTAGCTTAGTTTCTTTGTTTTAAGTCACTTCTACCTTCGTTTTTGTTAGCTTCATCTTTATACTAACTAACCTAATTGTAGCAAAATGGCTACAACAGTTCCAGCTCTTTCACAATTGTATACTATATCACCTAGAACACGATTTTTCTTCTCCAGTCATCAAGTGCAAGTCCTTGGCTTTCATTGATTGGACCAATTTAGGTCACGTACCCAATCACTGTGATCAGGAATATGCCATGCACTGATTGGTTTGGGTCTGGATTGTCTTTTCATCTCTGAACTAATCATGTGGCAAGGAGATTGACAGTGCACTGAATGGCCTGTTCAGGACCGACGCCTGAAGTTGAAAAGTAGACTCAGTTTTGCGTGGCTGTATTACTGTGGGGGAGGTGCGGAGTAGATGTTGGGGAGGGAAAGACCATGTTCATCATCAATAGTCTTTTTGTTAAAAAAAAATTAAAGAAAATCAGCAAGACAAAAGAGATAAGGAAGAAGAAAGGCAAAATGAAGATGAGGGAAATAAGCACATTGAAGATTAAGACAGTAATGGGGATTAAAAGCATCAGTGATGGAGTGTTGCTAGGAGGAAGTTTCTGACAATAGAGAAGTTACTGATCAGTAGAGGGAAAAAAATGCAGTATCCGTAGACACTTTGATACTATAGCCTTGAAGACACAGAATCTCTGCTGTATACTGTATGGGCTATTGTATCAATTAGAATGCTTTTAGATCCAAATAACAGGAAACACAAGTCAAAGTGTCTTAAACAATTAGGGAATTTATTAGCTCACATAACTGAAAAATATCCAGAGGTGGGTCAGCCTTTAGTAGGTGCTTAATAGAGAGGCTGATGATGTTATCAAGCCTTGGCTTTGCTTCTCTGCATTTTTCTCAGTCTGTCTTCTGTGTATCTTCTTTAGCTTTAAGCTCTGGCCCATGGTGGTTCCATATGCTGATTGGACAAACTTAGACCCTTATCCTGTCTTTAGAGACCTAAAGTTGGTGTCTGCTTCCCCAGAACCATATAGATCTTGGAAAAAAAAACATCAAGAGTTTTGAGAAAGAGGGCAACAAATTACGGGAATGCAACCATGAATGTTAAAGTAGGCAAGTAGCCCCTTATTTCTTAATAGTCCATGAAGACATTAATTTACATAAATTTACTCTTAATTCATTTAGCTTTCAATATTTATTAAGTACCTCCTACTTGCCCAGAACTAGTCTAGGTATTAGGATTACAGTATCTCATGGAGCTAACATTCTAGTGGAAGGAGACCTCAAATTAAAAAATTAAAAAGATAATGATAACTTATTTTTTAAAAACTGGGTAATGGGATAGAGTTCCTGGAAGAAGAGTCAGAGAAGACCTTTTTGAGAAATGACATTTGTTCAAGAACTTGAATGATAAGAAGGAAACATGTATGCAAAGATCAAGGTGAAGAGCATTCCAGGTAGAGGAAACAACAAAGGCACTGAGATGGGAACAATGGGATTTAGAAGAATAGAAAGAGAATCAGAATGTCTAGAGAGTAGTGAATGAGTGAGAAAAGGCATGAGGTGAGGAGAGAGATGTGGATATAAGGGTAGGCGTGGTAAGTAATATGGATTTTTTTCTTTTAAGCAGGCACATCAATGAATATGATTCCCTGACAGGCAAGTTATGTCTAGTGTAACCTATTAAGAGGTTAGAGAAATACACAATATATTTTAGGGAGATTTCCATTTACAAAATCAATTAAAATACAGAACTGTATTCCTAAGCTTAGGGAACCCATTTCTCTTGAGCAGTTCTATTTCACAAATCACCTTTACTCTGTTTAATAAAAGATTGGTAGAAATTGTGATATGCATGACCTTGACTCATGTATAAAATATTCAAAAGTACATGCATAAAATTCACTTTTGGGAACTTTAGATACAAGGTATTTTAAATCTTTTCAAAATGTATCCTGTTTTCTTGTAGGCAACATTAAATATCATTCACAGTGTTGTTCTCTCAGTTCTTGACAAAAACCAAAGGACTAGAGAATTGGAGGAGATTTCACAACAGAAGAATGCTGCAAAAGATAATTCACTGGACACAGAGGTGGCTTATTTAATCCATGAAGGCATGTTTATAAGTGATGCATTCAGTGAGAGTGAATTAACATCTGTAGCAATTGACACTACCTCTCAAAGAAATGCATCTCCAAATAGCGAGCCCTGCAGCAGTGATTCAGTATCCGAACCAGAATGTACTACTGATTCTTCATCTAGCAAAGAGCAGACATCATCATCTGCTACTCCAGGATGTGTGGATATTGTGTGAGTATGTTGACTGCTGCCAACTTAGCAAGATTTTGAGTCATCTTATTAATGGTATCAATAAGATTAATTATTCAGTTTATTGAAAAACCATGTAAACTTTGGTGTTGGAATTTAATGTAACAAAAATAAATTAATTTTATGAAACGTATCTTTTTGAAAATGTATGGAAAGTAAGGAGGTCAGCATTGGAAGTAATCGAGAATTGCAGAATTTTAAGGCTGGAAAGGAACCATTTAATTAAAGGGTCTCATTTTCAGAAAGTGTAGATGACTTATTTAAAGTTGCTAGTGTCAGCACTTGTCCTGGAACTCAGGTCAATATTACCTTGGTTATTTTTCTTTCTTCTACAGTGTCACCTTTGTATTTTGTATATAGTGAAGATCTGTTTAATTTACAATTTTTAGTTTTTCAAAGACATGAATTTCCAAGTGGATCACCCTATCTTTTTAAACATTACTTTTTAATAATTATTTTGAAATAGTTTCAGATTTACAGAAAAGTTGCCAGAATAGTACAAAAAATCTTGTATATCCTTCACCTTGATTCCTAACAGTTTGCCACATTTCCTTCTTTCTTCTCCCTCCCTTTTTCTCTCTCTCCCTTCCTCTCTCTCTCTCATGTTAATATTTTTTCAGAATCATTTGACAATAGGTTGCAGACTTGATGTCCCATTATCCCTAAATACCTTATTTTATATTTCCTGAATACAATAATACTCTTATATTTCCTGAATACAATAATACTCTCTTAAATAACGACAGCATACCAATTTAAATCAAGAAAACATTGAAACATTATTATCATCTAATCCATAGACCCCATTCCAATAATGGTTGTCCCAATAATCTCTTGTATAGAAAGAAAAAAACAAAACAAAGCCAATAAAATCTTTTTGGTCCAAGAACATAGTTTGGATTTAGTTATTGGTAAGAATAGTAAGAACTCAGTACTTTTGTTCATTTTTACGTAAGTCAACTTAATGGCCCAAGAGCTTATAAAGGTTGAAGTTACAGCATAAAATCAGCTGTAACACCTCCCCTCCCCACCAAAAAGAAAACCTGAACTACATAATAATAAAAATATTTTTTCTTTGTTCAGGCTAATATTTTCATGTATACTGGTTAGGATGCAGTCTAAAACTGCTGTTAAAAGAGACATAAAAACCTCTGTAGCTTAAACAAGATAGAATTTTGCTTCTCTCATGTAACAGTTCAGAGGTAGGAAGTCCAGAGCTGAGAAGGCAGCTCTACTACCATCCTCATTGTGTAGCTTCCATCTGTGTCTAAGGATACTGCTCCAAGCTTTTATCATCTTATCTGCTTCTCTGGCAGCAGGAAGGAGAGGACAAAGGGCTGGTATCCTCTTTATTTTTTTGTTTTGTTTTAACTTTTTAATTGGAGTATAATATACATATAGGACAACACACCAATTATAAGTGTTCAGCTCAATTAATTATCATAAAGTGAACACACTGGTGTAATCACCAACCAGGTTAAGAAATAGAACATTACCAGCTGTCTAGAATCCCCTCTTGCCACTACGCCTTCTACTTCTTCCCAAAGGAAACCATTAAAACTATTGGTTTTTCCACTTTTTAAACTTTATATAAATGGAACCATAAATGGAATCATGATTTTTGTCTCTAATTTCTTTCATTCAACGTTATGTTTGTGAAATTTTTCTAAGTTGTTGCTTGTAGCAGTAGTTTATTTTTATTTGTGTACAAGTGTTCCACTGTCTGACTACACCACAATGTATTTATTCTTTCTACTGTTGATGAAATTTTGGTTATTTCCATTTGATTGTTGTTCTGAACATTCTTGTAGATGTCTTTGGTGCACATGTTATAAGCATTTCTATTGAATGTATATATCTAGGAAATAAGGTATATGAATGGTCAATTTGGCTAATGCCAAACAGTTTCCCAAAGTGATTGTAATCATTTATAATCCCATCAGCAGTGTGGAAGTGTCACTCCACATGTTCATTCACTCTTGGTATCATCAGTCTTTTACATGTTAGCCATTCTGGTGGGTATGTTGTGGGTGTAGTAGTTTTAATTTTTATCTCCCTGATGATTGGTGAGAGAGCACTTTTCATATATTCATTGGCTGTTTGGATATTCTCTTCTGTGAAGTGCCTATTCAAGTCCTTTGGTTTGCCCACTTCTTTATTGGTTTGTCTTTTATTTCTTATTGCTTTACGGGAGTTCTTTGTGTAGTCTCAACACAAGTCCGTTGTCAGTTGTCCATATTGCAAATATCTTATCCCACTCTGTGGGTTGACTTTTCCCTCTTTTATTGGGGTCTTTGGTGAACAAAAGTTCTTAATTTTAGTATAATCCTATGATTCATTCTTTTCCTTTATGGTTTGTGCATTTTTGGGGGTGTCCTATTTAGGAAATCTTTCCCTACCCTAAGGCCTTGATGATATTCTCTTAGGTTGTCTTCTAGAAGCTTTGTTGCTGTTCCTTTCACATTCAGATCTACAGTCTATCTGGAATTGATTTTGGTGTACAGTATGAGGTTTTCTTTTTTCCCCATACGGATATTTTTCTGACCTCACACCATTTATTGAAAAGACTGTCTTACCCGCTGCTTTATAGTGCCACTCTTGCCTTAAATCAAATATTCATGTATGTGTGAGTCTGTTTCTAGACTCTATTTTTTCCTTTGTCTTGTCTTCGCACCAGTACCGTTAAGTAAAATTGTCTTAGTTGCCATAGCTTTTTCATTGGTCTTAATATCTGGTAGTTTCTCCTATTATTCTTCTTCCAAAATTACCTTGACAATTCTTAGTCTATTGTAAATCCATGTACGTTTTAGATTTGTTAGTTCTCTGTGGCCTTCACATAGATTTGTTTATATTTTATCCTTTTTTTCTTTTTAAGAGCACAATCCAGAATTTGCACTCATTACTTCCACCCACATCCTAGTGGCCAGAATATTATCACATAACTATATCTAGCTGTAAGGGAGGCTTGAGAAATAGAGTCTTTAGCTTGTTGGCTATTTCCCAGTTAAAACTATTATTGTGGCAGAAGAGAGAACAGATGTTGAAAGATAGCTAGCAGTCTGCCATACCATTTGAGATTCCTTTAAATTAGATGCAGTCTCATAGTTTTTATCCCTCCCCTCCCACCTCCATTGTGGCTCACTTGACACTTTGAAGCTTCTCTGGCTTTCCCCAATGACGTGCTCCCACAGCATGATAACATAGGTTCTAAAGATGGTTCCTTCTATGTTCCATAGGCACATAAATGTCTGGGAACTGCCCAGGCCAAAGTGGCAGTGGATTAATTAAGTATATTTATACATGTGACCCTAACTAGTTCTTTCTTACAAGGACTCTGGCTATTCCTGTATCAAGTGTTTTTACAGTATATAAAATTATGTCACGGATACAGCACATGTAAAAATGGTGTCTGACATTTTATCTTTGTTAGTGGTAGATTTTCCTTATTTTCTTACATTATGAAAATAATCTACAAAAGAGTAAATAATTTCCCAGGCAAGAAATGAGAAAGGAAAAATAATAGAAAGGACTAGAAAGTTTGGTGGGGTTTTTTAAAAAAAAATTTTATTTTAAATTGTGGGAAAGAACACATAAAATTTATCATCTTAACCATTTCTAAATGCGCAGTCCAGTAGTGGTAATTAATTCACATTGTTGTGCAACCAATCTCCAAAACTTTTTCATCTTGCAAAACTGAATCTCTGTGCTCATTAAGCAACAACTCCCCGTTTCCTCCTCTACCCATCCTTTGGCAACCACCCTTCTACTTTTTGTCTCCAGGAGTTCAACTACCCTAGGTACTTCATATAACTGGGATCATACAATATTTGTCCTTTTGTGACTGGTTTATTTTACTTAGCATTATGTCTTCAAAGTTCATCGTGTTGTAGCATGTGTCAGAATTTCCTTCCTTTCTAAGGCTGAGCAGTATTCCATTGTGTGTATATACCACATTTTGTTTATCCATTCATCTGTCAGTGGACTCTTGGGTTGCTTCCATCTGTTGGCTATTATGAATAGTGCTACTATGAACATGAATGTGCAAATATCTCTTTGAGATCCTGCTTTCAATTCTTTTGTATATGTACCTAGAAGCAGAGTTGCTGGATGATGGTGGTGATTTTTTTTCTATTAACATGAAAGAGATCCAATTAGAGTTAAAAAATTAAAAATCTTTTTAAAAAGCAAAACTACAAATAATTAAATAAATGATTTTTAAAAAAACCAAACTTTGTAGGTTTTTGGATTGTCACACTACTTTTTTAAAGCCGTAAGTTTTTATTTGGTATTTTCTGTTTATATCTTTGTGAATTGGTAGCATATTGCCAAGAGTTACAAATTCTTAATCATTCTTTATATGGGGGCAAATTTTAGAAATCCTTCAGAAAATAAAATTTTATTTCGATAGTAAATTTGAACTTTGAAATTTAAGCAAACAGTTTTATGAGAGCTGGTATTGAAATAGCACTGGACTGGAAGTAAAGGTTAGAGTAGAGGAAGCTTAGCAGATTAGAAATCGAATTAGACTGATTCTGGGTTCTAGTCCTACCCTCTTAACCTGTGACCTTGGGTGGGTCACTTAAACTTCCAAAGATTCAGTGTCCTCATCTGTAAAGTAGGTATTTATCTACCTGCCTCAGAGAGAACCAAACCAAGATACTGTTTCTGAGAGTACTTTAAGGGTATTAATTCCTCTATTATTTTAAAGCATTAGTAAATAAATTTAGTGATATTATAGTTTTGAAGGATAGCAGGTAATAAGTTTCTTTAATACCATAACCCAGTTAGAGTAGTGGTTTGCCTCAAATTAATATACATCAGACCCTCTTTGTAATATCTTTGAAAGTTATTTTAATTCAACTGAAAGGGATAAAAATGATGCTAAGGCATTTAACTTGATTCATGGTCACACTAAACTGAATTGTTGCCATGGAATCAGTGACCTTTATGTATGCCCCATGGAAAAATGTGTAAAAACAGAAAGTCTTACGTTTCCTCCTCAGAACTGTAAAAAATGTGTTACATCTTATAAATACTCCGTTCAGTTATAAGTTCCTTGAGGGCAGCAACCTATTGTATCCCCTCCAGTACCTAGCATTTGAAGACAGTAACTGCTCAGGAAATATTAGTTCAGTTGAACTGAATATTAACAACCATTCATAATTATTAGTCAAAAGAGAGCCTGTTTGTTATGAAATAACATTCCTTCCTTCCTTCTTCCTCCTTCCGCTGTGTCGTCCATCCTAGGCACCTGTGCACAACCTGCTACAGCTACCACCTTGTATCTGGATTTTTTTTTTGCTGTAGTTTTTGCAGAATTTCCAATCAGAGTCTGAACTAAGTATTAAAAATACTACAGCAGAGAGAGAAAATTATTCTTATATAAGATTAGGGTAAAATATATTTGTATTATCTGAGCTCGTTTAAGTGATGCTTCACCACATACAAAAAAAGTGTTTGAAACATCACAGAATTTTTGCTCAAATGTGAATTGCTTTTTGTTTTTTATTGATAAGTCACCTGTGGAGAACAAAGTGTTCACAACTTTCCCTGACTTAATCTCTTTTTATCATTTTCAGGGTCAATGAAGACATGAAATTAACTGACTTAGAGCTAGGAAAGCTGGCAAATAATATCCAGGAGTTATTGTTTAGTGCCTCAGATATATGTCATGATCGAGCCGTCAAATTTCTCATATCAAGAGCAAAGGTTAGTTGTTTTGATAAAGCTTTAGATATTTTATACGTAGTATAATTATTTTGAAGATCTGGAATCATATCCTTGTCCGTATATTCCCTATAATGCGTATTACATTTTAACACTTAAATAAGGTTAATGGTGCTGGTGTGGTCTGTTAGGGAGATGTTGAAATGTAAAATAATCCAAATAAAAGAAATAGGAAAACTTATTAAAGGATTCTTTTCAAATAAATGATTAAAAGACTTATTTTGAAATATCATACCTTAATAGTTAATTTAAAATTAGTATTCTGTTTTATATATGTTATAACTAGCCAAACAATTTATTAATAAAATTAGTTGAACTCCAATATTGTGAAAATTTTATAGTATGATCTGAATTTATTTGAGCTACTGTATTATAAAGGGGTCAGAATAGAATTTAGACATCTTAGGTGTTTTATGTTCAATTTCTGAGACTGAAGTATAGGGAAATTTCATTAAAAACGATTTTAAAATTATAAATAATATTAATGTTCGTTAAACTAAGTTGATTTTATAGCTCATCCATATTTGGTGTTATACTAACTCTCTGTCATGATTTTTGTGTTATCTTTAAAATTTAGGATGGTTTTCTTGAGAAGCTAAATTCCACGGAATTCATAACACTTTCTAGATTAATGGAAACATTTATTTTAGACACTGAACAGATCTGTGGAAGAAAAAGCATGTCATTACTTGGAGCACTTCAGAGCCAAGCTAATAAATTCGTAAACAGGTTTCATGAAGAGAGAAAAACCAAGCTCAGGTATCATTACCATGTTCTTTCTGTTCTTCAATTTTTTTCCTTTTCTCTACAAAACACAATTATATTTAAAAGAGGAAACTTAATTGGTTGGCCAACCAACACCCCTGACAAATCTTTTTCTTTTTAATTAAAGGTAGCTTGTGAAATTAAAATCACATTTCTTGGCTTTTCAAAGTGTAATTAGAATGTTTATTTCCATTAAAGTACTTACCAGGAAGATCCTAATAGATTGACTTTTCTTTTCCCACTCAAAGTGAAGTTATGTTTCATACTCTTTTTGGTTAGTTAGGCTAAGAGATAGAAAAAGAGAAATATTTTCTGAAAGTATTCATACTGTTTATGAATGATGCCAATTTATTAAGGTGTTCAGCACTTTTAAAAGTCTTATGTACTAACAACAGCAAACAGCCATTACTGTTTAAAAACTCAGCTTTGTATTGCATGAGCCCTACTTGAATTTAGCTAAGATACATGCAGTCTTTATTATTACTAAAAGACATAACAAAAGTCTTATGTACTCAGCCCTTCCTTTTCTTTTCAACCAAGGAATATGGTGTTGAAATATTACTAAAGTTTATCTTCCTTTCTTTTTACTTTTGAATAGCCTCCTCTTAGACAATGAGCGCTGGAAGCAAGCTGATGTTCCTGCAGAATTTCAGGATCTTGTTGATTCTATATCAGATGGAAAGATTGCTTTACCTGAAAAAAAGTCAGGAGGTAAGTGTTTTCTTTCACACACTTTCTTCCAATTTTATATTATTTATTCGTTTTGAAGGAATCTTTAATTTAAATATCTCTAATTGACAATGCCTCTTAAAAAGCCATGGAACTCATGTTCCCAGCTTAGTTAGTAAGTAGTTGACTGGAAAAGTATCTGTGGTAATTTATAATAATAATTTCAGATATTTATTGAGTGTTAACTATATGCCAGACACTGGACTAGGTGCTTTATATGCATTATTCCAGTTTATCCTCATAACAACCTATGATGAAGATACCATTGTTACCTTATTTAGCAATGAGGAAGCATGAGGATTAAGGGGTTAAGGAATTTTGTACAAATGATGAGCTGGAATTTGAAACCAGCTTTATATAATTTCATAGCTATGTTCTTAACCACCATACCATATTGTTTAGAAACATGTATTCATTCACTGAACACTAGTAAGCTTCTGCTATGTGTCAGATATTGAGACAGAGGTAACAGTTATAATTCTACTTTAAAAGGGCTAAGTCTAATGAAAAAAAAATATTAATCACAAATAATGTAGTAGTGATGTGATAGAGAAAACCAAAATGTAAAGAACCACAGAAAAAGAAAACTATGAAGGAGACTAAGAAGGAAGGGCCAGAGAGGTAGGAAGAGAGAAATCCAGAAGAACACAGAAGCCACAAAATCAGAGTTTCAAGAAGAGAATTGTCATTGGTATCAAATACCAGTTGGGATTCATATGGAAGAGATGCAATGACCGAGAGAGATTTTTGTATACCAGTTGAAGTGGAGTTGTCATGTGATAATAATGTAAACTTATGTACAACTCATCCTATAATACCAGGTTTGAAATTAGGATGTTCTTGAATGTTTTTAATGGAGGAGACGGTTACATTTTTCAAATCATATGCATTTAATGAAAGCTTAATATTTTTACATAGAAATATTTTTGAATCGTATGCTTCACATTTGCACAAAATGCAACTGCACTACAAGAGAAAGACAGTAAAATACAGATAGTGACCACTAGTTTGAACTGTAGGAGATCGTTTGCAATCTTAGTAATTCAGTAGAGTAACAGTCAGATTGTAGTTCAGTGCTAAGTAATTCGAAAGGGGAGGAAGGGTAGGAAGTGTAGCTTACTTTTTCAAAAAGTTTTGCTATGAAGGGAAAGTGAGTGATGAAGTGGCAGCTAGAGACATAAGAGAAATTACGGAGATTGTTACCTGAATCTACTCAGGGAGTTGAGAGAAGAGTTTTAAGGTAGGAGAAGTTGAATTATATTTTTATGCTTAACAGAAAGAGGAAGAAGGTTAATTCGGGAAAAGAGTGACACAGAGTGATTGTGGGGCAGGGCCTCTGGAATTGAATCCAGAGTTCAAAAGAAAGGGTATCTCTTCTACCACTGTGACAAGAGAGGAGGGATTCGGACAGGTGTAAAATAGATTAATTCATGTAGGGCAGAGAGAGGAATTGAATTAAGTAAATTTCTGTTGTCTAGTGAACATTTTTAGTAGATAACAGCTTGGGTGGTGGTCACAATTTTTAAATTGGTTGTGTGATATTAGCAAAGCAAAAGCATTCAAGTAGCAAAGACTAAAAGAAAAATAAAACATTCTGATCATTCTAAATCACAAGTTTAAAATTATAAAACTTATCACGCATCTACTCTTTCAAGCTATATTTGGCTGACTTCCCACTGTGTGAGATACTGTGCCAGATAACTAAAACTGACATGTTTTCTGTCCCTGAACAGCTCATGGTCTTGCAATCCACTGTCATGCAAACATAACGATTTTTGAATTAAAATGATAAATATAGAGTGATTGAATTAACCATGTATTTTTCCTGCAAAGTGAGCTATTTACTTTCTCTTTCTCTTTGGAGGATACTGAGGGTAGGAGGTTTCTCTTACATATCCTGCTTCTGTCCCAATCTATTGTTTTTCCTCTGAGAGAGAAGCAAGCGTATGCTATTAGAAGTCCATTAACATTTTACTAGTTCTTACCAAGTTAAGGATCCTTGGTTATTATTCATTCATCCACCATCCATTTATTGAGTTACTAGCTACTCTGCTAGGCATTGGGGAAATGAAGGTTAATGGATAGCAGTTGATATTGAGTGCTTACTTGATGCTAGACAGTTTGTTCTAAGCACTTAATCTCATTTACAGGTCCATGAGCTAGACACTGTTAGTATGTATTCTCATTTAACAAATATGGAAACTAAGGTACAAAGAGGTTAATCAACTTGCTTAAGGTTACATAGCTAGGAGATGGTAGAGCTGGGATCTAAATTCAGGCAGACTGACTTGAGGGCTCCTTCTCTTAACTACGATGCTATGTTGCTTCTCTGCAATATAGAGAATTGGTTAAGACGCAGTCCCGGTCCTCAAAAAATTTAATGTGGCATACAGAGTGAATTGTGATTAGAAATTATATCACGGTGAATTTTTTGGCTTGAAAGAAATGAGAAAGTAGACATTAAATGTCTAAGAGCTCAAAGAGACATGAAGCTTAGGGAAGCGTGACAACTTGCCCATGGGAATCTAATTAATTTGGCTGATTCAGGAAAATAATCCAGTCTACTGTTCTTTTCACCTGAACATGCTGAATTTTGTTTTATAATGATAAGAAATACCACATGCTAAAAATAAAGTAACTTCTGGATTAAAATCTTGAAAATTAAATATATAATCTCTCCATTGAATATAGGAATTAATTTGTATTCTCAGAATTATGATAAAGAAAAGACACCCATGGGCCGGCCCCGTGGCTTGGTGGTTAAGTGAGCGCGCTCCACTGCTGGCGACCCGGGTTCGGATCCCGGGCTCGCACCGACGCGCTGCTTCTCCGGCCATGCTGAGGCCGCGTCCCACATACAGCAACTAGAGGGATGTGCAGCTGTGACACACAACTATCTACTGGGGCTTTGGGGAAAAATAAATAAATAAAATCTTTAAAAAAAAAAAAAAAAAAAAAGAAAAGACACCCAGTTGAAGTGCTAGTTCTGCCTTTTCGAAACTGATAACATTTTTTTTCTTTACTACTTACTGATTATCTACCATGTGCCAGACCTAGAAGATAAGCATTATCTCTATCATTAACGACAACCCTGAAAGACAGATATTCTTATCAATGTTTAATGGCTACAGGTATTAAGACTCAAAGAAGTTAGGTAATTGGCCCACAGTCATGCGTCCAGTAATTGTCAGTACTGGAACTCAAATCCAAATCTTTCTGACTCCAAACCCAATATACTTGATTTACTCTGTGCCAGAGTGCTTCCCAAGAAGTATTTATTTTCAGAAATGAGATGGTTCCAGGCCTTAAATAAGAACTATCTTCTTCAGTTTTTTCCTAGTTTAAATTTTTTCCCACATGTTTTATTTCATCTTGTATCTATGTCTCTCTTGTTTCTTTACTTTATTCTCAAGCTACAGGAGAAAGAAAACCAGCTGAAGTTCTCATTGTCGAGGGACAACAGTATGCTGTTGTTGGGTGAGTGACACATTTTTCTTTATTAGTTGAGTCAGTTATTTAAAACATAGGTCTTCTAATTCCTCCTTGATGTGAATTGGAAATTTTGGATTAACAATTGTAAATCCTACCAAGAATTTAAAGGAAATTTTATGGATTCCTTTTTATTTTCTATATTTTGTGATCTTCTGTATCCGTTAGGGACTATACTGGCTTAACAAAAAAGGGGTTGGTTGATATTTCTCATCTAACAAGAAATCTGGAGGTACATAATCCAAGGGTGGTGTAGTGGCTCCAAGATGTTATTAGTATCTCAAGCTCTTTCTGTCTTTTTTTCTGCAGCATTTTTAGTGTGTAGTGTATAGCATAGTAGTTGAAGTTGTGGGCTCTGGAGTCAGAATGCTTAGGTTTGAAGCTCAGGGTCTCTGTCACTCTTTGTGACCTTGGGCAAGTTACTCTATGTGCCTCAGTTCCCTGATCTGTAAAACAAAATGTGGAAAATAGTACTATACGTTGAATTATTGTGAAATTAAACAAATAATATAAAGCATTTAGCACAGTTCTAGCACCTAGTAAGAAGTTGATAGTTGTTGGTAGTTATTTCCATTGTCATCATTTGTCATTAAGTCTTTTTTTCTTTTTTTTGTGAGGAAGATCAGCCCTGAGCTAACATCTATTGCCAATCCTGCTCCTTTTTTTTTTCTTTTCCCCAAAGCCCCAGTAGATAGTTGTATGTCATAGTTGCACATCCTTCTAGTTGCTGTATGGGGGACGTGGCCTCAGCATGGCCGGAGAAGCGGTGCGTCGGTGCACGCCCGGGATCCAAACCCGGACCGCCAGTAGCGGAGTGCGCACACTTAACCGCTAAGCCACGGGGCCGGCCCTGTCATTAGGTCTTTTACTCTTTTACCAATAACAGTATTTCAAATTCAAGTTAACTAAGAAAAACATAAATTCCAGTGTTGTTTGTCTAGTACTACATGCCTTTTATTAAATGAGTAATTAAAATAATATCTTCATACTCTTTAATAGCACTTCATAGTTTAAGTATTTTCATATATATGATCTCATTTGATCTCTACAACCACGTTGTAAAATAGGCATTTCAGGGATTATTGTTTCCTTTCTACAGTTAAGAGAATTGAAGCTTAGAACATTAAATGGTTAATATAAATGACCCAAATGGAGCCAGAATTAGAATCAAGATCTAGTTCCCAATATCTAGACCAGAATTCTTTTTCCCTTTCTTCTTTGTTTCTTGTCACGGTATAAAACTTTTCCGAAATAGCCACCCCCTCCAGGAAGAATGGATGATCCTCTCCTTCTAACTCTGTGTGCCCCTGTCATGGCACTTTCTGCAGCATATTAGAATTATTTATATATATCTATCTCCCTAGTTAGACTGAGTTCCTCAAAGGTGGGAATCATGTCTTACCATTTTAATTTTTTTTGGCACCTCATAAGCACTCAAAAAGTATATATAGAATTGATGCTTTTTTCTCAATCTGTATTATCCAGAACTCTGAAGTACACCCGTTATAATAAACTAAAGCTTCCATTCTTTCTCCTCTGCAGTTCTTTTCTGTTTCTGGCAGAGCAGAGTCTTTTTCAACCTCCCTGTACTAATCTCATCCCTTTGATCTAATTATGCTTTCTCTCCTTTACCCATTATCTTGTTACTCTTCCCGTGCTTGATGGAAATGGTCCCCTCTGGCCATCTGGCTTTCTGACTCTTTAGGCAAAGAGACTACTGCCAAAAAACTGAACTCTCTGTTTAAAGGAGGAATATTATATCTTCTGAGAGAAGATTGCAAAAGATAAGCAATGGACTCCTGCCCAGTAAAGCAGACTCTAGGAGTATGCATCGAGAGTAATATATGGTCTGACAATTTTGCTGTTATAAAGGCTAGACACTATCTTTCTTGGATCACTACTTCCTGATATCCTTCAGGCTTTTGTAAAACATTATTTTCCATGGATCCCTCATTTCTGAGCATCTCATTGAACTTAGAGTTCTATAATGAACGGCTCTTTCCCCCTTAATTTCAATCTTAACATCCCAGTAGTGTCTCTTTTCAACTTATGACATGTCCTGCTAATGAGCTGATAACTTTCTCATCTTTGGAGAACCTTTTGTGACTTACCATTAAACTTCTAAGGAGATAGGTTGTTTTTAGAAGCCACAGTTTGTCTTTGGTCTCACTAAGAAAATCTGGACTAGGTTCCCTTTGTTAATCCAGCAGTTGTGACTGAGGACCTACTACATAATCAGAAACACTGGGTAGGCTTTTTATCAGTGTTTCTGAATTGGCCAAGAAATGGGATACCTGCCTTATTGAAGAGACTTACTTAATAAGAATGCCAGACAGAGAGTGGTGTGCCCATAGCATAAAATTTGAGGAGGAGCTCATTCTCAGTGTCATGCAAGTGCTGACCCTGCAATTGCACAACCTTGAAATTGAGTGCCTCCTTAATTTTGCACGCTAGGAATCTCTCTTGCCTCACCGTAGTCCCTGCTCTACTGCACTTGTAGGTAAAACACATAATTTAACAGTTACCAAGATCAGTATTGATTTTTATATGCTGAATCAGTTTGATTTTTCTTTTTTTGACTGCCTACTGGGTCATCTTTCTTTTCTTATAGAACTGTATTGCTGTTGATAAGAATTATCCTTGAATATTGCCAGTGTGTGGATAATATCCCATCTGTTACTACTGACATGCTTACTCGTCTGTCAGATTTGTTGAAGGTGTGTATGATTTCACTGTGTTATGGAAAAATAGTTGGAAGAAGTAATTCATTAGGTTGTGACTAAACTTCCAACTCTGACATTTCAAGGTTATCTTTAAGACATTAATTTTGTGACATTTGATTGTGGTTGAATCACAACATGTTACTGGAAGAAAGCCGCCTGCTTCCTTCTCACTCCGCATTTAGTGATTCCTCATTACACTCATAGAGTTGTTAATGACATTGGAGACAGGAGATGATTTGTTCGGTAGGTGCTGAACATGACTGAGGCCACTTAGGTCCAAAAACCTGGACTGGTTTCAAATGTGCATGGAAGGAATTCACTGAACTTTACAAAATTCATCTCACTAAGGTTAGAGATTTTTCTTAAATCATTCTTTCAGAACCATTGATGTAAAATGAAAATGTGATAATTTTATTCAGCCATTTCATATTAACAAATATTTTTAACTGCTAGCAGAAAGAAAAGGCTTTGTTTTCCTCATATGTCTAATCTATCAATTAATTCTGTCCCGAATTGAGTTGTCATATTTTAGTCCAGAAAGATTTTGTTGCCCTTTTGAAAATAGGACTGTCCAATAAGAATGACTGAAACTGAACTAGTTTTGTGAATGCAAATTAAAGATTAATTTCTGAACAATTGATTTTTAGAGTTTCTCAACTTTTTTCCTATCAGACAGTAAATATCATTTAGAAACACCCCTCCCCCCTTTTTTTGTTATTACATAAATAGATCCTAATTGCTCGTACTAGAAAATTCATTTGGTCCTTGAATGACAGGAAAGAGGAATATATTTTTAGGACTGTTAACACATTGCTAGCATATAAATAGTAGTTTTTAATAAATTGTTGTTGTTTTTCTCCTTCCTTTGTTAGTACTTCAATTCAAGAAGTTGCCAGTTAGTTCTTGGAGCTGGTGCACTGCAAGTTGTTGGACTAAAAACAATAACTACAAAAAATTTGGGTATGGATTCTTGCATTTAATTCACCTGCTGAGATGTTACAATGATGTTACTATACTCATTGTTTTTATTATACATGATGTTTTTGTGGCTCAAACCAAAGGCTCTAAAAGTAGCAAATGTGACTTCACTCTTTTATGTATTGCCATAATTGAAAAATTAACTTCTGTTATAAGGAATTTCCACTCTAACAAGTGTAAGTTATTTGGAAGTTTCACCACTGTAGAAAATGTTAAGATGTAATATGTATGAAGTACTTTGGGGTGAAAGGTATCTGAATGTCAGAAGAGAATCAGTTGTCCCATTACCTTCCTCATGCCAGTAATACAACTTGAGTCCGCTGGAAAAAGCAGTGTGTTCATTACATTGTTCAGTACCAAATGATTTTCTTAAACAAAATGAAATATGTTGCTTTCTGCCACTGTGTTCTTCATTTATGAAATAAACTGGAGTCTGTATAGAATTGACATTTTTTACTTAATTTGATTTGTAATTAAAGTCAACTAATATCCTTTTTTCTTTCTCCATAATATATCCACTATCTGGATCTTCAGCTCTTTCTTCACGCTGTTTGCAGTTAATTGTGCACTACATTCCTGTGATCCGGGCTCATTTTGAAGCTCGACTACAGCCTAAGCAATATAGCATGCTTAGGCATTTTGATCATATCACTAAGGTACTTTTCCATGTATTTTCTACTGGAGTTTCATAAATTTAATTCCTTAATTATTAAGTATTTTTTAGATGTGTTCCAGGGACTTTAAAATGTAATGTTATTTCTCATTACAGGACTACCATGACCACATAGCTGAAATATCAGCTAAGCTTGTAGCGATAATGGATAGCTTATTTGACAAGCTATTATCTAAGGTAATGATTTATGGAAATTATTGGGCTTTGCTTAAAAGCATTGTGACTTTTCATAGTTTTCTAACAAATCAAATTCTTCAGGGTTTAGGAAAAAACTCAATAAAATGTTCAGATTGCCCAAGTAGTTGATATTTGTCTCCTAAGGGGCTGGAGGGAGGGGAGGGAGATAATTTCAAGGATGATGGAAACCCTATACAAAAGTAATTTTGTATTAGCTGTTTTGACAAATATGTACCTTCTTCAAAACAGATTTTAGTTTGAAAGCCTTCCAGAGACAGAGAGAACAAAGATCAAAATAGAGAAAAAAGTAAATAAATTATTTGTGATAAAGTGTATTACTTTATTTTCCAAACTAAAAAGGCAGAGTCTGAGGTGCTCTATTATTTTCCTGGTAGATAATCAATTTCAATATTCGTTTCTTGATTGCTTCTCATTCCCAGTAAGTCATTAAAAGAAGCAGTGTTTTCCAAAGAATTCTCGATTACATTGGGAAGATATCTTTAAAGAATATCTCTTAGTCAGCCCCAGTCACTTTTGCCCTATCTCTCACTCTTTCCTTTCCCTAAGTTCTTCAACACGTCTTAGGGAGAAAGCAGAAATTTCATACCTTGAAAGTTTGAAAGTGCATCTAGTTTATACTTTTTGCCCAAGAGCATGTTTAGAGTAATCTTATAAAGCAAGGCACTTTGATATGCTTTTCCTCCTACTTGAATCCTTCAGATTCTGAGATGGCAAGAGCAGCAGGCACATAAAAATCATAAAAGGGCACGATAGAGCAGTGCCCATTCACACACATAGACATGTGCCTAAACCTTTGAAGATGACAGTGAGGAAGCAGTGCTTAGAAAATAAGATTGTGTTTGTTTAATAGTTTTCAAAATTTTTGGTCACAGGACTGCCTTTACACTCTTAAAAATAATTGAGGACCCCAAAGAGCTTTTGTTTATGCAAATTGCACTAATCAGTAAGTACCATATTAGAAATTAAAACTAAGAAAAATTTAAAACACAAGAATACACAAACACATTCCATTAGCTTCAGATTGATGACCTTGTCACAAGTCATCTAAAAACCCCCAATATTCAGTCATGAGAAAATGAGAATGAGAAAGAGAGTAACATCTTAGTATTACTGTGAAAATGGTTTTTACCTCACAGATTCCCTGAAAGAGTCTCTGACTCCCAGGTGTCCCCAGATCACACTTTGAGAACCTCTGGTGTAGTTGATAGATAAGATAGATATTTTATGCTTCTCTTTTAAGAAGCTCAAGGAATTTATAGTTATCTGCAAACATACCTATATTATGCCTGTTAAATTAGTTTCTAGTTTTTTATGGAGAAAAATTATTGTTGTTTAGAAATTCTCTGTTTTCTTCATGGTTGCCAAGTACAGGCTAAATTCAAAAGCACTTCTATTCCACCAGTTTCCTTTTTGATACATGGCATTCTTCTGTGTACCAGAAGTCAAAAATAACACATTGTGACTGCCCTCAAGTTTACCATCTAACATGGCAGAGGACTATAAACACTATCATCACCTAACAATGTAGAATAAGGTAAATGTTAAGTAGTAGAACTAGTAATACACTGTGGTATATAATGAAACAATACTGAGAAAGTGCCAGTGCTCTTAAAACCCTGACTTTTTTCTGTCATTTTGGTCATCCAGAGATTTTGAACAAGAATTGGGACGTGGCTAGACTTTTTCCTGTGACAACTCATTTTATTCTTTTTTTTTTTTTGGCAAAAAAAAATAAAGAGAATTATTTAATGAGCTTCCCATGTATTCATCACCTATATTTAACAGTCATTAATATTTTTCTTTTTTCTTTTTTTGGTGAGGAAGATTGGCCCTGAGCTAACATCTGTTGCCAATCTTACTCTTTCTGCTTGAGAAAGATTATCACTGAGATAACATCTCTGCCAATCTTCCCCCATTTTTGTATGTGGGATGCCGCCACAGCATAGGGCTTGACGAGTGGTGTGTAGGTCCACACCCGGGATCTGAACCTGCGAAACCCGGGCCGCCAAAGTGGAGCGTGTGAACTTAACCACTACACCACCAGGCCAGCCCCAATATTTTGCTTTTTTTGCTAAAATATTTTATAATAATTTTGAGGTATTATCATATTTTATCCCTAAATACTTCAGTGTGTATTTCTAGAAACTAAGGACACTTTGTTATATAATCACACTACCATATCACACCCAACAAAATTAACAATAATTCCTTAATATCATCTAATACCTACTCCTATTTGAAACTTACCAATTGTCCCAAAATGTCTTTTTATAATAACTTATTTGAACAAAGGCTTCTACATGGTCTATATATTGTATTTGATTATTGTCTCTTAAAAACTTTAAATACCCCCTCCTCATTTTTTTATGTCTTTTTCTTTTTTTTTAATGTCAAGAATCTGCCTAGACTTTTGCAACTTAGTGTTTTCTCTATTACCTTCCCCACTGATGAGTTCTCCTGTTACCCTGACAGGTGACATTCTCCCCTCCCTGTACTAACAAGTCTCTCCTTGCCACTCCCTGCCCTATTTGCTTTCATGGGTTGCCCAGGAGTTTGGCCCTGTTTTTAATTCATACCAAAATAGCAGACAGTGTTTAGTTTGGGTTAGACTGTCAGTTTTTAGCTTTTCATTTTCTTATCTGAAAATTAAATTTGAAGAAAGAAGGATAACACAGTAATATAACATAGGCTGATTCTAAGAAGCTAATAAATATGGTACCATTGCTTGGGTAGCATGAAACATGAACATCTAATTGCACTACTGGCTAGACTAATTTCCCAGCCACCATTCCTTCATTCATTCGTTTCAGTAAGTTAAATTGTGTTAGGTACCAGAATTACACAAGAGTGAAGAAGCCTTCGATCTTGTCCTCAAATAGTAAAATATCTAGTAGGAAAAGTTTATCAATAACTGTAACAGGAGGTAGACTATGTAAAGTATCATAAGTAAGGAATCGATTTAGTGCTATTGGAGCTTTTAATGCTTTGAAAGAGATGGTTGCCAGCTGGGGAGGGAAATCTGAGGAAGCTTTATAGATGAGTCATGCATATAAGTTTTGCTTTTAAAGATATGTACGATTAGAGCAAATGAAGTGAAGAGATACTCTGAAGTAACAGCATGAGCAGACATGTTGGTAGGAATCATAAGAAGGAAGTTTAGTGTCAGGGTTTTGGAATCAGGTATACCTAAGT
Organism: Ceratotherium simum simum; assembly: GCF_057802395.1. Lineage (NCBI taxonomy): Eukaryota > Metazoa > Chordata > Mammalia > Perissodactyla > Rhinocerotidae > Ceratotherium > Ceratotherium simum. The sequence goes on from NC_141910.1 coordinate 21,528,547, forward strand.
CCAAATTCCATGTTTGTTGTTTATTAGCCATTGAAGCACCTTGGGCAAATTATTAATTTCCTTAAGCCTCAGTTTCTATTTCTAAATGGGAATAATAATAGAGCCTTATAAGGTTGTCATGAGGGTTAATGAGATTATATATGTGGAGTGCTTTTCTTTTATCATGTGTCTGACTGTAGCAGTATCCAGTAAATGTTGACTGCTAATGCTTTTGCTGCTGTTGTTAATAAGAACAAAGGTAAGTAATTCTATTTAGTTTATGTGTTAGTGTGGGTGAGCCAAGGAGTGGGAGATATGTTGGAAGATAGTGGAGAGCTTGGACTACCAGTGGAAAACTAAGCAGTTAAGTCAGGCTTATGTAGGTATAATTTACGTTCAGTAAAATACACTGTTTTAAGTATATAGTTTGATGACTTTAACAAATGTTACACAGTCGTGGAACTACGAAAATCAAGATATAGAACAGTGCCATCACTGTTAAACATTCTCTTGGGCACTTTTGCAGTCAGTCTTCTCCCCACATCCCAAAATCTTGACAACCACTGATCTGATTTTTGTCCATATACTTTTACCTTTTCCAGAATGTCCTATAAATGGAATTATACAGAATATAGCCTGTTGTCCCAGGCTCTTTTCATTTAGCATAATGCTTTTGAAATTCATGGATGTTCTAGCATGTGCTAGTGGTTTGTTCCTTTTTATTATAGAGTAATATCCATTGTATGGGTGAAGCACTATTTGTTTATCCATTCGTCAGTTGGTAGACCTTTGAGTTGTCTCCAGTTTTTGGCTGTTTTGAATAATGCTGATATAAACATTCGTGTGCACATCTTTCTGTAGGCGTGTGTTTTCATTTCTTTTGTGTAAATACCTTGGAATAGATTGATGGTTGTATAGAAATGTAAAACTTTATGATGACTTTATTAAAAACTGCCAAATTATTTTCCCAAGTGATTATACCATTTTGTCTTCCTACTTTGATGTATAAGAGTCCTAGCTATTCATCTTCACCAGTACTTTCTATTATCTGTCTGTTTTTCAATGTTAGTCCTCTAGAAGGTCTGTATGGAGTAATATCTCACCGTGGTTTTAATTTACATAATACTAATATGTTGAGCATCTTTTCATGTGTTAGTTTGCCATCGATATCTTCTCTTTGGTAAATTGTTCAAATTTTTTTCTCATTCTTAAAAATTGGGTTTTCTTATTGAGTTATAAAAGTTCTTTATATATCTTGGATACATACAAGTCGTTTATCAAATATGTGTTTTTTAAGTGTTTTCTCCCAGTCTGTGGCTTTTCATTTTCTTAACAGTGTCTTAGAAAGAGCAGTTTTTAATTTTGATGAACTCCATTTTATCATTTTTTTCTTTTATTTTTCATGATTCTTATGTCTAATCCTAAGAAATGTTTGTATAATCCAAGTTACAGAGATATTTTCCAGTATTTTCTTGCAGAAGTTTTATTGTTTTAGGGTTTTTTTTTTGGTGAGGAAGATTAGCCCTGAGCTAACATCTGTTGCCAATCCTGCTCTTTTTGCTGAAGAAGATTGGCCCAGAGCTAACATGCATGCCCATCTTCCTCTGCTTTATATGTGGGACGCCTGCCACAGCGTGGCTTGATTAGCAGTGCATAGGTCCGCGCCTGGCATCCGAACCTGCGAACCCCCGGCTGCCGAAGCAGAGCATGCAATCTTAACCACTACACTACCGGGCTGGCCCCTTGTTTTTAGGTTTTATATTTACAAGTCTATGATCCATTTCTAGTTGATTTTTGTATATAGAGCAAAGTATGAGTCAGTGTTAATTGTTTGGATAGTTCCAGCACCTTTTGTTGAAAAGACTATCGTTTTTCCATTGGCACCTTTGTAGAAAATCAGTCTACTGTTTTTGTGTGGCTCTGTTTTTGGACTCGATTCTGTTTCGTTGATCTATATGTCTGTCTTTACAGTGGTACCACACTGTCTTTACTATAGCATTATTATAAGTCTTAAAGTGAGGTAATGTGAGTCTTTGGTCTTGGAGCCTTCTCAGTGTTCCTGCTCCTCCTCCTATGGGAGCCAACCTTTGCTTTGATTGGTGTATAATCCTGGGCTTAAGGTGTTTTTCTCCCTTCTCTCAGGAGCAGCCATGTTTTGTTTCTACCCCTCACACAGGGGGCCCAGGGATGAAAAAGTTTGGTGCCCCTTCTCAGTGACTTAATGTTTTTGCTTTGTACAAGAGAAGGGTTTGCGGAAGTAGGTGGCATTTGCTCCTTTTCCCTGGGGGCAGCCAGTTTCTCCTGCTTGCCTGTGCTATGAGAGTGACTTCGTGGTTTCCTGCCCTGACCCTAGTGTTGCTTGCGAGTACCTCTTGGAGACCCATAGAGAGCTTGTGAGTGAGTGCGAACTCCTCTTATGGCTAGTGTTCTCACTTATTCTAAACATACATATTCTAAACATAGTCCACATTTGGCCTTGGGGAATTTGTTAGTTGTTTTCTTCTATGGTGTTCATCTCTTCTTCTTATACTCTGCCAAAGTGAGACAGTTCTTGTGTCCCATCTCTCCTCAGAGGGCCTTGTCACTCCTTGGAATTAGTTTCCTTGTCCCATGACCTCTGTTCTCTGATGGGTTCAAGAAAAGTTATGATTTTATAAATCTAGTGTTTTCTTGTGGTTTGGGTAGTAGTAACTTTCTCTGCAGCTTTCTAAGTTTTAAACGGAAGCAGAACCCAAAAGTTTTTAAACTAATGAATCACATGATTAAGATTGTAATTTTGAAGGATTAATCAGATAGTATGTAGAATGGATTTGAGGTGATATAGTATGTCCTCTATTTGGAATACTTTCATTTAATTTTCTTCCTTTGAAGACTCAGCAGCCCAGGTTTGCCACTCAGGAAGCCATCTTGGCTCTCACCTAAGTGTCCTTCACCTGTGTTCCTGTAGCATGCAATGTCCACTTTCTACAACACTAACCAGCTTTTAGACAGTCAGCTCCCCAAAGGGACTGTCTCTGATTCATCTTTGTACACTCCAACTAACACAATATCTGACACAATCAAGCATATACATAAACACACACACACACACACACATACACATGCATACCTGTGTACATATATATACATGTATGTGTACTTACATACATACACACATCCAAGAAAATATTTATTCAGAGCTTGCTATGTGCCAGGCAGTTTTATTAAATGTTTGTTGAATTAATATCTAGACTCCTTAAAATGCTATGACATTTTTTCAGCTGAGAAATATTGAAGACCTCACCTAGGGCAGTGTTCTCAACTGAGACAATTTTGTCCCCCAGAGGACGATCAGAAATGTTGGGAACATTTTTGGTTGTCACAGTTTGGGGAGTGGGATGATACTGGTAACTATCGAGTAGAGGCCAAGGCTGCTGCTGAACATCCTACAATACACAGGACAGCCCCCACACAAAGAATTATCTAGCCCAAAATGTCAGTAGTGTAGAGGTTGAGAAACTCTGACCTAGAGTGCTAACTAATGTGCAGAATAATTTGAAACTACATTTGTTGGGACTTCATCACTGATTCAACACAAGGAAACAAGGAAAAGGAGGAATAAAAACTGAGTAGGAGATTTCAAGTCTGTGTGACCAGAGGATTGTAATACTAGCAATAGTAATTGAAACAGGCAAGTGGAGGAAGTTTGGGAAAGCTCATGGTGAACTCAGTTATGGAGTGGAACATCTAGGAAATGTGTGACTTAAACTCAATAAAGTGGTTCAGGACTAGAGATATATTAGAAGTCCTGAGATTGAATGAGATTGATAAGAGAGAAAAGAGAAGATAAGTGGGGTTTAACGTTGAAGAAACTTTGCACTTAGGAGACACAAGACAGAAGAGAAGGTTAGCAGAGGAGGAACCAGGAAATCATTGTGCTACACAAGGATAATGTTTCAAGTGTGAGTGTGTGAGATACTGCAGAGCAATGAGGAAGGGGAGCTAGAAAAGTTACTAAATTTGGAAATTAAGATGTCTTTAATGATTTTTCTAGAGAGAAATGTCAGAAAATTGTTAATAGTGGGGGGAGGTGGTTTGGGTGGTGGCAAGAACCAAATTTTAAGGGCTGAGAATAAAGAAGTACAGTATCAAGTTTAGGTGACTGAAGAAATGTGATGGTGAAAATAAGATGGAAAGAATAGTATCTTTAGGGAAAGCAGCGGTGAAGGAAGGTTTTGGGGAGGTGTACCAGTTTCCTAGGGCTGCCATAAGAAATTGCTAGAGACTGAGTGGCTTAAAACAAATTTATTCTCTCATAGTTCTGGAGGTGAGAAGTCCTAAATCAAAGTGTCACCAGGCCGTGCTCCCACTGAAGGCTCTAGCGAAGAATCCTACCCTGCCTCTTTCTAGCTTCTGGTGCTTGCTGTCAGTCATTGGCATTAGTTGGCTTGTTAGACGCATCACTCTACTCTCTGTCTCTCTTCACATGGTCATCTTCCCTTTGTGTATCTCTGTGTCTAAATTTCCCTCTCCTTTCTTTTATAAAGATACCAGTCAGTAGATTTACGGCCCACTCGAATCCATTTTGACCTCATGAGGTTCCAAGTGGACATGAATTGAGGGGGATGCTATTCAACCCAGTACAGGGGGATAGTTAAAGGGATGTTACCATAATGACATACCCCTCATATCCACCAGGATGGCTAAAATAAAAAAGATGGACAATAACAAGTATTGGTGAGGATATGGAGAAATTGGAACCCTCATACACTGCTGGGTGGGATTGTGAAGTGGTACAGCCACTTTGGAAAACATTTTGGCATTTCCTCAATAGGTTAAACGTGGAGTTACTGTATGACCCAGTAATTCCACTTCTAGGTATATGCCCAAGAGAACTGAAAACATATGTCCACATAAAACCTTGTACGTGGATGTTCATAGCATTATTATTCATAATAGCCAAAGAGTGGAAATAACACAAATGTCTGTCAGTTGATGATAGGATAAACTATGGTATATTCATACAATGGAATATCATGCAGCCATAAAAAGGATGAAGTACTGACACATGCTACAACATGGATGAACCTTGAAAGCAATATGCTAAGTGAAAGAAGCCAATCACAAAAAGCTGCCTATTGTATGATTCCATTTATAGAGATTAGTGGTTGCCAGAGTCTGAGGGGAGGGGGAAATGGGGAGTGATTATTAATGGGTATGGGGTTTCTTTTGGGGTGATGAAAATGTTTGGAAATTAGTGGCAATTGTTGTATAACCATTGTATGAGTTTACTAAAACCAGTTAATTGTACACTTTAAAAGGGTGAATTTTATGGTATGTGAATTATATCTTAAAGCTGTTATTAATAAAAACGATAAGGGGATGTTTGATATATTTCTAGGCTGAAGAGAGGCAAACCCTTGTGTGGTCACAACTTTGCTTATCTTGGTCCAGTCACATGGTGACTTCTACATGGTTCTGCTACAGCCATGTACTGGAACTCATCATTTTAATAAACTGTATAACATTAGTACATTTAAAATATAGTTATTTAGCCCAAATTTGTCTTATAAATAAAAATGGTGTATAATTTAAGCTGTGAATTCTAAAATCTACGCCAAAAGATGATTATCTAAATCACACCAGTATATTATTCCAGATGTAAGAATAGTAAAGTGAATTTACCTAAGTTTAAATTTTCAGTATAAATCATTGCTGAAAAAGTCTTCCCTTACCTTAGTCAGGGTAAATATGATTACTATATTGGCCCACCTACAAAAGAAAAAGAACATTTTAATTCTACCAGAATTATATTGATTTCAGATATGCTCATGTTGATACATTCTTAAAATCATGTTTAAAAAATAATCTTTTAATTTGGAGAGCCTACTTGAATGATTCATCATTGTATTTTGAGCTAGATTAGTAGCTAACATTTTTTGATGCTAACATTTTTGATACAAAGCTTACTTTGTATCAAGCACTCTTTTATGTTCTTATGAGCCATCTTTTAAAATCTTTCCAGCAATCCCTTTGAGATATAGAGAAATGAAGTAACTTGTCCAACACCATATAGCTAAGAATTGGAAGAGCTAGGTTTTGAACCCAAGCAGTCCATTTTAAGAAGGGAGGCAGCCTATGTTCTTAGACATTAAGCTATGCTGGTTCTCTCAAAGTAGATTAGGATATTTAATGAAAAGTTCTTGAGATTTGTGCGAGTAGTACAGGTCACAGTTGAAGTGTAAGCTTGAGCACTGTATCAGAGTTAGATGTGTAGGGGCAGAAAACGTGTCTTACTGGGGACAATATGCAATCCAGAGGACATGAACATAATTCTCATTATTTTTCCCTGCCAGTATGAGGTGAAAGCTCCCGTTCCTTCTGCCTGTTTCAGGAATATTTGTAAGCAAATGGCAAAAATGCATGAAGCTATATTTGATCTCCTTCCAGAAGAACAAACACAAGTGAGTAGTAATTCTTAAAACTACTTTTTTATATATAACATATAATATGCATGCAGAATTGGAGTGTTTTTACATATCTTTGGCACAGTTAAGCTTAGTTCATATTCCAATGTGATTGTTATTGGTTTTTTTTGGTTATATTTACTTGTGGAACATGGATAAAAATTTCTGATTTCAAAGTGCCCCTTGTTCTGACAGGCCAGAGCAATAATAGCTTTGCTGTATAGTCAGCAATTCTAAAAGGAAGATTTTCCATTTGTCCGTTGAGTATCAGAGATCCCAGATTCTACTTACATCATTCATTACATTATTAGTTTGAAAATCGGAGTTGGCGTTTATCAATGAATAGTAAAATATGTTACTCACTGTGATTATAATCCAAATTGGATAGAAGAGGAGTTAGTAATGGAGTTAATGATGAGATGACAAAGTAACGTAATCAATATCCTCATTGTTAATATTTGTTAAATAGCATAAGTGATCTGTAGTAGGCACAAACTAGGAAAAATAGCAAAATGGTTAGTCTTTGGCACCTCTTGCCTACGAAGTATCCCCCCTCTGTCCCTATGGTCTTCCTCTACAATTATCACAGAGTTCTCTTCACTGCTCAGTGACACTTCTACCCCCTACTTCCCTCATCTCCCTCTCCTGGTACTTTAGAGGTGCCAGTATTCCTTTTTTTCCTGGTCTTCTTGACCCACCATAGCTTGTTCCATTTATACCAGGTGATCTCATTCAAGCCTAGTTGTAGAATGGTACAATGTTAAAATACAAGCCTAGCTGTTGTATGACTAATGAACTTAACTTTCACTGGGATTTTTGCTGTTCAGACAAGCTTGTTGTTTCAGATCGTCTCTAACTGGTTGAGTGCGTGGAAGTGGTCTTTGTGTCTCTTCGCGTCTCTTGCTAGTCTTGCTGCTGCTGGTCTCCTTTCCCATGCCACCTCAGACCTCCATCCTATGCCAGCTAGTACCGTTTTCCTTCATGCTTTCCTGGGTTTTCATTAACCATACTTACCTCGTGATTACATATCATCTAACTTATTTGGGGCTCACGGAGGACTGAGGAGGAGCCATAAGATATGGAGCATTGGGCTAGGGTCTCTTTTTTCTCTCGTTTCTTCCTAGCCACGCCATCCTTTTCATTCCACATGTAAGATCGCCCACCTCTGACATTCTGACTTTCGGAATTTGTCATCTGAGTTCTAATTCTAGAGCAAGGCTTAGCCAGCTGAGGGTGCTGGGCATACAGGTATTCCATGGGTTTTTATCTGCACCATAATTTAAAGGGACCTCTTGTCAAAGCTGGGCAAAAATTACAGATTTTGTGTGTATATAGTCACTAGAATACCAGTAATTCCACAAAACGTTTCCATAGATGACTGTATGTATTTTTCCCTTAGAAAATATATGTTATTCCACAAAATTGTTTCCATAGATTAATTGTATATAATTTCAGGTCAGGTATTTCCCAAAGAAGTATTGGGCCATTGCATTAAAAATCTGTATGCAGGAGCAATAAAATACATTCAAGTAATTTTACCAGTTGCCTCTACCATTGTGACTTTTTTGTTTTCTCTATCAAGTTCCTAGTTAATATATTGCAGAATTCTCTATGTCTTTTTATTCTTTTTACTTGTCACAGTTGATCCCACTTACATATCCCAGAGGAGTTCTTCTAAGGGGCAGAAAGATAGTGATAAGTCATACTAAAAGAAGTACTGCTGAAAGGAGGAAAAAGAGCTTTTATCCAACTAGGGAGAAAAGCTTTGCTGAAATAGCAATTAAATACTTTCAAAGGAGCATTTTTAAAGTATATATCAAAGCAAAGGTGTTTTTTTTTAATATTTTTTTGAAATGATTTGATATTGATAACTCAGATACTTATGTTTTCTATTTTAGTAGAGCTTTAAGAAACTTAGTTTTCTTTCTTTTCCAGATGTTATTTTTAAGAATTAATGCAAGTTATAAACTCCACTTGAAAAAGCAGTTATCTCACTTAAATGTGATAAATGATGGAGGACCTCAAAATGGGTATGTTTTCAACATATTTTTACTACATACTCCCATATCAAATTGTTTGATTGGTTTTTATTCATTATGCTGCCTTTTTTCCACTATAATAATACCAGGGACCAAAAATTGTAAAATCAGCAAACTTTTGCCTTGTTTCCTGTGTGGAGATGATATATGTCTATATCTGTCTGTCTGTCTAGTTATCTATCTAGGTTAGAGTGTTTTATAAATGGTCAATTACTTAACTGACCTTCTATGTCCATTTTGAGGCAGTGTGGGTTAGTAGCACCTCCTTAGGTTACCCAGTAGTCTTCCCCTATCCAGACAAGACTCAATGTCCTACTTTGTAGCTGTTTGACCATGAGCAAGTCACTTAACCTCTGTCCCTTATTTATAAAATGAGCAAGATAAAATCTGCCTTAATTCCCTCACAGTGTTTCAAAAAAATAAATACAAGTGTGTATATATAAGCCATTCAACAAATTTTATGTATTGTTGGTGAAACAGTGTAATATATAAGAGAAAACATAGGATTTGGAATCAGAAAACTTGGATCACATTCTGCCACTTAATAGCTGTGTATCTTTGGGCAAATCACTCACCCTCTCTGAGCCTTAATTTTCTTAGATTTGAAAATAGGAATGATGATAAAAAGTTGTCTCACAGGATTTTTGTGAAGAACAACATAGATAAAGATATGGGGAAAAGATTATACAAAATGCAAAGCATTGATCATGTAGTTATACCTTAATATGATTTTCTTAGTGTGTTACCTATTCCAAGGATTTTTAGGAATAAAATATTTTACTCCCTGTTAAAGGAGTTGCAGAATAATTTTCAAACTTATAGGAACAAATGAAAAAACATATTTTGGAGTTAGAAGTTGGCCCTGCCCTTAAAAAAAGTACACTGAACTGATTTTGCGAAAAACTGGTGGGAAGCTTCAGACTGCTGAATCTGTCGGCCAGGCTGAATTTAGGAGTTTTATGCAAAAATCTGATTCTCTTCCTTGATTATTACCTGGTTCTTCTTCTTTTTGTTTTTTTTTAAGAATTGTTATTTTCAAGAATTTCAAAGCTACAGAAAAGTTCAGATGAACACCAAATACTTCTCAGAGACTATTCAAAAAAAGCTAATATTTTTAAGCCCTACTCTACTCATACCCTTCTACTTTTATTCCCATAACAGAATCTGGGTTAGTTGGTTGGTTTTTCTGAAGCATCCAAGCTAATTCATTACGTGTTATTTTCTTTATTAATATAGCTATTTGGGGGTCAGTACAACCTTAAGACATCTTCACTGTCACATATTTTTAAAGACACTAATTCTGTGTAAGTCAGTTCATGTCTTTGAGTGATCCCTTGCAAGATAGAATTTCCTGAAAATTAACCTGTAGACTCTAGCCAAAGACATAACTACCTGCTTAAAAGGAATTTTTGTTCTTGAAACAGCTCTCAAAATATACCTTTTTTTTCAAGGTAAAATTCACATAATATAAAATTAACTGTTTTATAGTTAACAGTTCAGTGGCACTTAATGCATTCACAACTACCACGTCTGTGCAACCATCACCTCTGTCCACTTCCAAACATTTTTACTACCCCAAGAGGAAATCCCATACCCATTAAGCATTTGCTCCCTATTGGTCTTTCTCACTAGCCCTATACTTTTTCTTTTTAATGTGATTATCTTTTTCTCTAAGATATTTTTAAAATACAGAGACATATGGAGAATAATATTTATATTCCTGCTACTTAGAAATGCTCATTATTAACATTTGTCATTTTCACTTGAAAAAATGTTTATCATGTTAAAAAAAATGGCATTTTAAATGAAGTTGAAGTACCCTTTGACCCTCTCTCAAGTCCCATTCTCTCTTTCCTCCAACCCTTAGGCGCTATTTCTAGTAAATTTGGTCTATATCTTTTAAGTCCTTCTCATTTATTATCTCTATATCTGAAAAAAAGTAGTAGTTTTGTAAATTTAATTTATAATGGTATATTGTACATATGCTACTTTTTTCTCCTCAACATTGTTACTGATTTATCCACATTGACATATAGAAATTGTCCATTTTCTGACTGCTTTATTGTATTCTCCCACATGAATCAATCATATTTAATGTATTCGTTTCCCTTAGTGATAGATTTCTAAGTTGTTATTTTTTTCCATTACAATCATGCCACAGTGAAGATCTTTATACATGTCTAATGGTGTGACTGTTTCTTTAGGGTATGTACCAACAAGTGGATCAGAGCACATGTACATTTTCACTCTACTAGGTATTGCCAGAATCTTCTCCAAAGTGGCTGTACCAAGTTTATACTCCCACCATTTCTCCACATCTTGCCAACATTTGCTGTTAGATTTTTTGTTGCCAGTCTGATGGGAGACAATGGTATCTTGTTTTGATTTGCATTTCCTAATGTTTGTCATCTTTTAATATATTTATTTGTCATCCAGGTGTTCTCATCTGTGACTTTTCCTGTTCATATTCTTTGCCCGTTTTTCTCTTGGGTATTATATTTTTCTTGTTCATTTTAAGATTTTTGCATATGCCCTCAAACTGATCCTTTGTTGGTTATGTATGTTGCAAGTATCTGCTTTTCTTTTCTCTTTTTATCAAAATTTTTTGACTTTCATGTATAGACTTGTAACTTGTATAGGCTGTAAATAGTTGTATTTATTAAACACAACTATTGATAATATTTTTAAGTGTAGATTTAATTTCATGTTTAATTTGTAATGTGGGGACCTTGCCTTATAAAGGCTTTGTTCTTTTTTGAGCTGTTGCTGTCAGTTTCAGTGTACTTACTGACCATATTATCACAAGTATGATAATTTAGAATCTTTTTATAGATTTTAAAGCACCCTGAATTAGATGAGTTTCAAATGAAAAAATACGGTCCTTACTAAATTCTGCCATGTGATAAAAGGTGAAACATTAAGTACTTAAGTCCAAAGGTTATTTATAAATTAGACTATAGTACAGATATTAAGGGTGCTTACAACACCTTTGCCCCCATGTAGTTCAGCAATCCAGAACTTATGTTTCATTAAAATATTGAAGCTAGATTTCTTCTCTTTTACAAACTACTAAATCAAGGTCTCCTATTTGTTTCTCCATGGGCCACAATCAGTCCCTATTTCTTATGCATGGAGCTTTGATATTTCTGTTTTTCTGAGCGTTCTTTCCAGCAGTGTTCTTTCAGGTATAGGCATTAATGTGACAGCTCCATACTCAAAAGTGTAATTCTTTCCTTTTTCATCGAGTGTTGTTATATTGATTATCAGTATCAAGTTTCATATCCAGTAATCCTTACATGAGTCCCAGCCTTCATTAACTTCTTTGGATGACACTCAGGAAACCTTGTCTTTCTTTCCTTTGATTTCATTAGTCATATACATGTATAGTCTAGTCTAGTGACAACTGATCAAAAGAATAGTTTAGGGGCTGGCCTCGTGGCGTAGCGGTTAAGTGCACACGTTCCACTGCTGGCAGCCCGGGTTCAGATCCTGGGCGCGCACCGACGCACCGCTTGTCAAGCCATGCTGTGGCGCATCCCATATAAAGTAGAGGAAGATGGGCATGGATGTTAGCCCAGAGCCAGTCTTCCTCACACACACACACACAAAAAAATAGTTTAACCTGTTTTCTATTTTATTTCATGTGGTTTTAAGATAAATCTATTTTATTGGACAGAATTATGATACTGAGTCCAACCTGCATTGGTTTATTCTTTTTTAAAACATTTATTGTTGAAATAGAGCATTAAATGGTCTAACTTATATGATAGCAGGAGTCCTGCTAAGAGAAATATATTGACGTTTGGTCCCCAGGAAATCTGAATTTTAAATAATAGTCTAGCAGCTAGGATAGGACTCTATGTGAGCATTGCTACTTGAATTATCCAAATAGAAAGTGTGAGATTAAAAATAATTCTCTTTCCAATGTTTAGGTTGGTCACAGCAGATGTAGCTTTTTACACTGGAAATCTTCAAGCCTTAAAAGGCCTTAAAGATTTGGACCTAAATATGGCTGAGATCTGGGAACAGAAGAGGTGATGACATACTGGAAAACTGGGTAGTTCATCTGACCATGGCATGTGTATTTATGAAGAAAATATGGATGCCTGTGACTCAAGAACTGAACCTGGAACCCAAAGTGAACTGGGGTAGGGGGAAAGGGGAAAAGGAAAGTATCAGTGTTGGGAAACTGGGATTCAGTGGGATCTACAAAGGAATGCCATTTTTGTGCTTCCTTCAATGAGGAGTAACTGATCAGGTGTCTATAACACTTTTCATTCTCTCTGGAAACAGACTCAGGTTTCTTTGGACCAAATCCAAAAGAACACATAGCTGTAACACAGCTGTAGTTGACTAGAATGCTCTGTATACTTTATATTAAAAAATGCTTTGCATTTCTTCCAGTGCAATGAAATTCATATGGTGTCCCACCTTATTTAATGATGGTACAATTTAAAATATTAAAATCTTAGTCAATCTCTGTAGAAAGTTTTCTCTATGAAAGTAAAGCTGTTGAAAAATTATTTTTTTACAGATCTTTCTATAAAAAATAAACATCTTTTGATTGCTTGGATTTAGGAATTCGATTTTTGTTTTAGTGACCAATGTCAAGTTTCAGGCTTCGTGTGTTGCATATTTAATCTTTCTACCATCACTGTATGTCAACTGGGTCAAGCCTTCCAGAATAGTCTATATATTTGAAAGGCTGATCACAAGTAATAATTAGATACTGGCATTTATTTATGCAACTACTAATTTAAATACTTTTAAGAAGTGGTATATGAAAGGCTGCAGTTTAATAGCTGTATTTTTATAAAAGTATCTATGAAGGGTTTTTTTGCTTTTTTATTCTAGCAGAGGTAAGAATACATTTTCATATATTCTGCCTACTTATGAGTTCTCATTTTAACATTTAGATAACATAAGTATGGCCCCCTTAGTTTCTTGTTTCTAACTTACTTTCGATGTGTATGTGAACAAAGACCAGGGAGAAATAGAACTTTTAAAATGTAGGCTGCTGTGTTGGGGCCAGAAATATAAGGTGATGAGTAAGTTATTTAATGACTTTTATAACACCTACCTTCAAAATTAGAATCAGCAGCACTCTACAAATGAAAGTGCCTGTGCCTCACCTCACACCGGGAATCTTGCCTAACCCTGTCAGAGTGCCTAACCTTGTGGTGATGATGTACAATGAAATAGTCTTATTTTGTGCTCTTCAGTTTCCTAAAAGGAAAGCCTGTTTTCTTTATCATTATAGAGGTATGTCATTGGTTCTTAAACTGTCTGTCTAAAATAAAGCTGTAAAAAATTACCAGACTTTAAAAGACAACTTTTTTTAATAGTATACAGTAAACTTTAAATTAAACAAGCAGCCTACTCAAAAACAAGTATGGAAGAATTGGAAAATGTAATTGATTCTTAGAAAAAAGCCACAAATTAAACTACCAGCAGACTTGATTTAAAAGGATATTCATAAACATTTTTCAGTGACAATAAGCAAGCTTCAAGAAATGAAGCTTCAAGGAAAGGGAACTTTTTATAAAGTTATACGCCCACCCCACTATACTAGAGAACAAAGATGTGAAAGAAATGCCCTACCTCTACCCACCCCACCCCTTCAGCTGGGAAAAGAAACACCACTTTGTTTCAATAAATGGAGAGTCTGTGGAAAGCATGGCAGGCATCCCAGCTTTAGAACTAGATGAAAGGTACTAAATACCTTCAAATTTAATTCCTGTGGAAATAATGATGTGGTTAAGATTAAGATTCTTAGATTGCAAAACCTGGATTTGTTAGGTAACTGGCCAGTGAGTACTTAAATATTCCAAGAGCAAATCTTCCAACTGATTTAGTAACTGTTTAGCAAGAGTAAACCATTTTTCTTCACCATTTTATCAAGTTAGCATTGAAAAGTATGTGTACACATGTATTGCTTAACAGCTTTATTTTTGAAATCACAAGCAAGTCAAAGTGACCATCATTGAGGCCTCTGTTAAAAGATTTTCCAGCAGAGCTTGCCCCAGTTTTAAGATTAAACAATATTGCACTTTAAGATGAACTAACTTGTAGGATCCTCTTCAAAGAAGAAAGTATTGCTTCCATCTGTGCTTTTCTTAGACTAAAAGCATACTGCAGAAAACTCTATTTTAAAAATTAACACTGCAGGGTACAGTAACATAGTAAAGTACCTGCCTATTTTAGAATCCTAGAGTATATTTCATTGTAGGAAACTGTTTAGCCCATAATTGGTATAAAGTGTACACAGTATTTTTCATTTCAGTGGTCCAAGATACGAAGGTTCCCAGATACAATCTTGTTTTCTAATACTGCTCCAGGTGGGATGTCAATTCGGTCACCATGGTTTGCGATGATGATAACTGTTCCCTAAGTGACAAGGAAAACAAAAAGCAAGAGTATATTTACAACTGCAGCTGAAATGCAATTGATTTTCTTACAATTATCAAGTTTATGTAGAACTCTATTTACAATGCAGTAATCATATTATAAACAATATTAAACATGAAAAACAAATAACATGTTAAGGAAAACGGTTATGTGTCCTCCTGTAACAATCCTGGCAGTAGTTCTAGATTCCTTGCCTCCTTATCAGAGGTGGTACCAGGAGTGGGAAGTGGACCCAGTGCCACAGCACAACTGGCCCTTTCAAAGAACTACTTGCAAGGCCACCAGCATTATCTACCTTCATAAGGAAACTGAAAGGTGCTTGGTTTATATTTACATGTAGGTTTGGGTTTGTTTTTTAAAGAACAGTTTACTGATACATTTTTTGTATCTTAAGTGAGACTGTTTAGATGAAGCAGTATTGGCAATAAAGTTCTATTTATGTATATTTTTGTTTTTTCAAGATCTTCATTTAAACAGCTTCAATAGGAAGAACACATGAAATCTAGGTGTGAGATTTTTAAAAAATACTTGATTAGGAAAAAGCTGTTGGATCTTTGGTTCTAAGTTTTAATATTTATACCCATAATCCTTCCTATTTCTTATGCTAGACTAGAATGATACTCATCAAAGTACCCAAGTACCACAGTATTGTGAACGAATATCTTTATACTGATGACAACAGATTACTTTAACAGGAATAGATTATAGTCAGTATAAACGAAGTTGTCATTTTTTTCTACTTTCATTCAGATTCAAATAGTCATCTTTAGTGAGTTAATACTAATTTAACAGTGATTCTATTTTTAAAAGATTGTCATATTTCAACAAAATAGTACCAGTTCAATTATTTATTAGTGTTTGCTTTTCATTTGAATGGTATATTCCACAAAATTCCTATATACAACAATTATGATTGTATTTTTAACTATGTTGTATATCTATGGAAGACAGTATGACTACTAAACATTGTGGTAAGCTATTTCATTTTTTAAATGTATCTATATCTTATAAACATCTGGTACAGACTAAGAAGTATTCCTTTAAATAAAGGTAAATTTAGGACTAGAAAATGAAACCTGTTTTGTAAAGCTATAAGAACTGTAACTTTCATTGTAACAACACACCTTTAATGAAACATGCTTGCCAAATGTCACGTCTCCTGAAACTGTGAGGTGATCCAATTCAAGCATATCTGGTATACTTTCAAATCTCCTTAGATAATCCTGAACCTGAAGGAAAAATAGAAACATACAAATTCAAAAATGGGTTAACAGAAAAACAGGGATTAAATTAACAAGATAGTTTAACTGAACTGTAGAATCATTCTGCTTCTGGCCAAGCTCAGGCCCTCTATGGGAAGAGCCTATTTGTTAAGCACACACGATATGCTAGATCTTGTGCAAGAGAACCAAGCAATATGAACATTGTCCCTGCAATCAAGCAATTTACAATATAGCTGAGATCAGATATAAAAAATGAAATAAAAAATAAAAAGATAACCAACTAACATGCTAAGAGCCAGATGAGTAGTTCAGATAATCTGGAGTTCGTTGGCAAAAGAGATCATCATGGTTTGAACAAGCTAGATTGGAGCTGGGCTTTATGGGATGTGTAGGATTCAGAAGAAATGGAATATATTTCAGGAAGAGCAGTAGCACAAATTATCGTTATAAATAATCACTATCTTTGCCTCATTTCTTTAGATTTACAGACACTAGAAATTGTCCTGTATGGCCTTGTTTCCTATTTTGCTGAGAAAAACAGAAGCAATCAGAAAACTTCCACTGGCTTCTACCTCTACTAGACACCACTACCACCACCACCCACTTGCCCCCTAGCCCATTACTCTGTCCCTCCTAGTACTGGGCTTGGACTGTTTCCACTCCATGTCAAGGCCAACGCTTCTTATGGCCTGTTCAAAGATATTGTCCTGTGATTCTTTCTTCCTTTTCAATGTTTTTTCCCTCTTGATTGTATCAGTTCCCATCAATGTATAAACATGCTATAAATTCTCCCATCTTTAAAAAACAAAACAACAAAACCTCTCAAATCTTATATTCCTTTTTATCTATGGCTCCATTTTTCTGTTTTTTTCTTTCAGGCAAAACTCTTTAATAAAAGTTATCTACATTCATTTCCCCAAGTTCTCTTCTCCTCTTCTCTTTTAAATCCATTCCAGTCAGGCTCCAAAACCTCTATACTGATAAAGCTAATGGTGAATTCTCATTCATCTTACTTGAATCGGCAGCAGCACTTGACACAGATTATCATGCCCTCTTTCTTGAAACATTTTCTTCATTTGGCTTTCAGGACACACATACTCAACGATTTTCTACCCAATTCCTCATCTGCAACTGCTCAGTCACCTTTGCTGCTTTCTCTACCTCATCCCCATCTGCTAAGCCTTGGAGTACCTCAGGGCTCAGTTCTTGGACACCGCCCTCGCCCCACCTCCCTAGGTGATCCTTATCTCATGGCTTTAACTACCAGCTATAAACTGACAACTCTCAAATTTACCTATCTCTTCTAGATCTCTCCTCTGAGCTCCAGACTCATACAACCAGCTTCTCCATTTGAAAGTCTAATAAGTACAGTATATCCAAAATTTAACTCCCCATCCTGCTCCCCATAAACCTGCTCTACCCAAGCCTTCCCCTATCTCAGTAAATGGCAGTTCCATGCTTCTAGTTGCACAGGCCAAAAACCGTGGAGTCGTCCTTCCTCTTTTCTCTCTTACCCTCCCATCTAGTCCAAGAGCAAATCATGTAGGTATACCTTTCAAAAATATCTCAGAATTTTTCACTATTTCCACTGCTACCAACCTGGTCTAAGCCACCGTTTCCTCTTGCCAGGATTCCTGCAACAGCCTATTCCCTGGCCTCCCTGATTCTACCCTTGCTCACCAGATCAGTCACTTCACCCCTCAGCTCATAACTCTCCAATGGCTTCTCATCCACCAGAAAAAAAAACCCATACTCTCAATATTCATTTACAAAGTTCTACACAATCTGGCCTGTTCCCTCTCTGACCATATATGCCCCCTCATCCCTCACTTGCCCACTCTGCTCCAGCCATATTGTGCTCTCTAATGTCCCCAAAACATATTCTTCCTCAGAGCAACTAGCCATTGCCCATTCAGCCCCTGTTCTCAAACTGGGGTGGCTAAAGTTCTTATCTCCTGCAGGGTACGGAAGAGCCTAGGAAGAGTGGGAGGGAATTGAAGGGGGGATGAGGCTAGGTGGAAAAATGGTTGGCAATCCCACCTCAGGATGTGGGAAGATGGTGGGTCCTTGTATTACACAAAAGAGGCACCAAAGAATGGGGAGACTCCTAAAATAACTAATGCTATCCTGGAAATTCCAGCCCACCTACAGGACCCAGAATCATCCCCCATCAATATATAAGACACTACGCACATCCACACCAGGTGGCACTAAACCACAACCAGGACTAGAATAGACTTGGATGGCATAGCAGGACTTTACAGGCCAGCCACAAAGGCTCACCCTGTCACTTCATTAACCTCACAACATTTTATGTGACTAAATTTTGTGGATTCCACTTATGTTAGGGTGGAGTTTTACTATACTTGCTATTCCCCCTGCCTGGAATGCTTTTTGCCCCAGATACCTGTATGCCACACTCACTCAACTTCTCAGTGAGGCCGTCTCTGGCCACCCAATGTAAAATTACACCATCACTAACCCACCCACACAGTCCCTATTCCTGCTTTATTTTTCTCCATAGCATTTTCCATCACCAGGCATACTATACATTCAATTTCTTTGCTTATTATCATCCTCACCCCACTAGAATATCCATGAAGGCAAGGATTTTAGTCTGTTTTATTTACTGCTAAAAACCTAGCACCTAGAACACTGCCCAGCACATGATAGGAGCTCAATAAATATTTGTTAAACCAGAATTAACGTACTGCCACTGATGAAAGCATTAATGGTCTTAGAAGAGACATAAGACAAAATGTCCCAAAATTTAAACATTCTTTTTTACTCTATAGCAATCAGGTTTTAAAAGTGAATTACATCTTTATCTTCTATGGTCAGTTCCCTTTAAAAGACATCAAAGATGGAGATTATAATAGGTCAGCAGCAGAGACTGTGTATCATCTTTATAATTACACATTTAAGAACTACAAATTCACATGCATGTCATATCTTTATAATTACGTACCTTTGTAAAAGAACTGCCTAATTTAACCAAGGGCACTGTAGGAAATTCCCTCTTTTCACTCATTGTCAAAGATCCTGCATTAAGGCTATAGAGGTTTGACATCACAAGCAAGAGATCTGACGTAGTTTTGACAGGCAGAAAACGGCTCCTAGGAACATTAATACCTAGAGAGTTCTCGAAACTTTTAATGGCAGCCCCTACGGCAGTTTCTAACTGAATAACGTTCAGGCCTCCATCCAAAGTCTGTAAGAAAGGGAGGGGGAAGAGAGAAACAGAGGTTTTAGCAACTTAGTTCTATATGGCCCAGTTAATATTTGGGGAGTGGTTTCAGAGATCCATTGAAGGAAACAGAATTTTGGAACTGGCATTTATCAAGCACCTACCATATGCCAGGTGTCTATACATATGTGATCTTTTTTCAGCATCATAACTCTTCTGTTCAGTAACATTTCCATTTTACGATAAAGAACTGAAGGTTCAGAAAACTCATGCAAGGTGCCTGTGGTCAAAAGGCCTATAAGTATCAGAGCAAGAAGTAAGACTGAGGTAGGTCCTCTACTTTTGGGCCCAGTGCTCTTGCCACTACCACAGCCTGGGGTCAAGTAAGGGCACGATGGCTTGGCACACTAAAGGGATGGGTACAGACTGAAAAGTAGGACCAGGAACTAGAGAGATTGACTAGGCAAAAAGGAGTGATCGACGGAATAGATGGGCCAGAGAGAGTGGGCAGTGGGTCTGTGTTATAGCCTACTATGATCTTAGGAACCAGGGAGCCCAATAGGCTGCAACTTTGGCTTACCTTTGGATTCACAATGATTTCCATGTCAATAGCATTCCGCTCCTGCAGTCTTTTAACTGCTGCAAGAGAGATCCATAGATTGTTTGTGTTAAATATTTTGAATTTTGATACAGACTTGAACTCATCAACGTGTGCTTTTGGCACTTGAGCTATTTCCACTAGTCTCAGTTTGCCTTCATACTGAGTAAGTGTCCCACCCTAGAAAGACAGAAAAGAGTGAGTGAGTGCCTCCATATCTCTCCCAGTCACAACCATACCACACTGTTTATCATCTGTGAATGTTACAGAAAAGACACTGATGATAAAATCCCCCAGAAATAAAAAGCATTGGCAGTGATTTGATCTGTGATAACAAAGCAACATACGTGTGAAGGTAGAACCAAAGAAAATAATTCAGGTTGTCTGTTGTTTTATACTATATACCCACCCTCTTGTCCATAATAAAAGCCCTGGGAGTACCTCAGAGTCTTCCTCACTTTCCGAAGGTCTGCTACAGGAAAAGCCATTCCTCTTATTCCCAAATCACTGTACGTCACTAAACAACCAGTCCTCCCATCTCAGAGCCTGCTCTGACTGGCTCTAGGATATGACTGGCTCTAGGATAAGGGGAGAAAAGGGAAGACAGAGGCACAAATGGACAAGAAGTGACCCCTGAGTGGCCTCAGCCTAAAGATATTCTTACAGTCATGAGGCAGTGACAGTGTGGGAAGAGGGAAACATTCACTCATATGTGAGGGGGACATTTGCAAGAGGCATAGAACATAACCCAGGGACTGACCATTTCAGTATTCACACACTGCCACTTTTCTTACTCCCTGTGGGTAAGTAGTAAAACCCTGTATACCATTTCATCAAAGGCCAAGTGTCATCACCACTAAACATGCCAAGTTAAAAAATAAATCTTTGCTTTGTGTCAAACTGCATTTTTTTGCTACTACAGAGATATTACAGTGATGAAATAAAAAAATATGAAGAAATAGTGTATGAATAGAAATAGTATATTTTCATTAAAGGAATAATGAAATAACACTTAAGCACCACACAAGAAGAGAATTAAAGGTTTGAACTTATTGAAAGTGTTTTCACATATGTTTCAGATTTAGCCTATAAATAAATGTGGAATTACTTTAAGTTAAAACTGCCTGTGTAGATTATTCAAAAAATAAAGATGATTTTAACACTGTTAAATCTGGATTTATATACACACTGTTATGTCAGGCAGCACTTAGGGTACTCTACAGAATAGTATCTCACTGTTATCAAGTGGATGTGTTCTGCTTAACACAGAAATTTTCCAATAAAAAAAAAGTTTGAAGTACATAACCTATGAAATGTGAATTCCCAAACTGCTTCCTCTTAGTATTTACCTTTACATCTGCACGTGTTTTGTTTGTGACTTCCATGACAAATTCGCAGGGTTTTCCATTGGGTGGGTTCATTAGATGATTAAGAATATAAAGATCCACTGTGGCACCCAAATTATCTATGTTCGACACAAAAATATACTCTTTGCCTTCTTCTATAAAGGTATCGAGCAAACCAGAGTTGTAGAAACTGGCGTAAATATCACCATGACCTGGAGGGTACCAAGCTTCTGTATTTTCCCCTGAGTACGATACATCCTTTGCTACAGGCAGTAAAGATTCTTTATTAATCCTTGGGTACCTTAAAAATAAAAAAGTTATTTTTCAATATCAACTCTGAAGAGCATTCCAGACCTTCAAGTAAAACAATGCACTTACATAAAATTTTCCTCCTTTTCAGACTTATCTATAGTAAGTAATTTAATCATAGGTGAATCCATTTAAGAAAATCTCATTATCTGTGTTGTCCAAATATCAGTTTCCTAGATAGTAATATTTGCTGCAAAAAAATGTTTTCCAGTCATACAGATGGGAGGATACCTCATATTTTTAAGATATTAATATGTTTTATGACTCTCCAAGAGGAGAGATATATATTGAGTAAATTTTCTCAAACTTACTTGGTTGTGGGATTGTTCTTTTCCTTGAAAATCTATTTGGGAAAAGCTGTCCATTTTTACAAACAAATATATCCCGGGGTGGTGCTCTTTCTTTCCCAGAACATCAACAGCAGGTTAGTGCTCAGGAATGTCTGCCTTCTACCACTAGTGAGAACATGTGTAGGGGCTGGCAGTGGGGGAAGAGGGAAACAGAGGAGCTAGCACTGTATCAGACTAAAGACTAACCAGAAAATAGAGGCAGAGCACCTGCAACATAAGAAAGTGTCCACGGAAAAATAGATTTAAAAAAAAGACAGCAGGGCCGGCTCCGTGGCTTAGCGGTTAAGTGCGCGCGCTCTGATGCTGGCGGCCCGGGTTCGGATCCCGGGAGCGCCCCGAGGCACCACTTCTCCGTCCAACGCGAGGCCGAGTCCCACGTACAGCAACTAGAAGGATGTGAACCTATGACGTACAACTATCTACTGGGGCTTTGGGGGGAAAAAACTGAATAAATAAAATCTTAAAAAAAAAAAAATATTTAAAAAAAAAAAAAAGACAGCTAATAGTACAACTTTAGAAATAACCCTTCTGTACAAGGTCACATAAACCCATATGTGTCCTTAAATGGAAGCCTTATTTCGCCAGTTGCCTGGGCTTTATCACACTTAATCATATGAATTCCTTTTTCCTTACTTTTCCTTCCCCAAAGTGGAAGATTTTCCCCAGAATTTATTAAATTTCCTCCAAGCCTATTCAAGATGTTGAAGAAATTCCTTCTCATAGGAAAGAATGTTATCAATATTGTGGAATACAGCAAGATTTTCATAGACCCACTTGGAGCCCAAATATGCCCTCAGAAAGCTAAGTTATCTAAGCTATCCTCAAATATTCTGGACCTAGAACAGAATCTCAAGCAGATTCTCTTTTAAGATTGGAAGTTACAGAACCACAGAGTGATGATAACAATCACATATCTATTAACAAATGTTCAGCCTTTAAAGGCATCACTTGCAAACATTAGTCCTTGGCACATGCACATCTTGAGGCTGCTCTGTTTAAACAAGACAAAGAAGTCCTTCTTTCCCAGGAGTAACAACCCCACCCCCCAGCCGCCAGAGTTAATTTTTTTACTCCTTTTACCTGCTTTGATTAAAAGTGTAGATTTTCACACGACAATGATTGTACTTCTGTAGTATTTTTTTTGTATCTTCATCCGTGTTAAAAGAGTTCATTAGAACAAGAGGAACATCTGTATTGTAGGATTTGTTCAAGTGCTAGGGAGGAAAATGACAAATTACTCAGACTTACTTTTCTTGTGCTTAAAAGTGTAAAATGAACTCTTAATGGTTAATCACAAAATGTCCAAAACATCATCTACATGTAGCCAAATACATAGATTTGAAATAATAACTACTTAGCATAAGCCAGACATTTTGCTAAGCAATTCACCACATACTTGCTCATTAAATCACAACCCTATGAGACAGAAACTATTGTCTGCATTTTACAGATGGCTAAAACTGAGGCCCAGAGAGGTGGCAGGTCAGCAGCAGAGCCGGGAGACCCCTCCCCACCACAGTCCACCTCTGGAGCTGTGTGTCCGGCCACAGTGCCCTGTGGCCTTACTGGATGGGCAAATGCTGACTACGCATTTACTGAGTCCAGAGCACTGGGGGGATGAAAGTACAAATGTTATGAAGATATGGCTCCCTATCCTAAGGATTAATGTCAAGAACTGTGAATCACACCCCAACTGAAATCTTTTCAATCTCTACGCAGAGCTAAGAGGCAACACAGAGTGGGAAGAAAACAGGATCTTAGAAGTCACACTGTCCTATGTTCAAAGTTTGACTGTGCACTTACTAACTAGCTAGGGAAACTTGGGCACGTAAATCAACCTCTCTGTGCCTTGGTTTCCTCATCTGTAAAATGGGGATGATAATAGTACTTATCTTACAGAATTGTTAAGAAGAACAAATGAGTCAATTCATGTAAAGAGCTGGGAATAATACTTGGTGTACTGTAACATTTATCCAACACTTAGAACCGTAAGTGTTGGATAAATGTTAGCCGCTGCTACTGCTAATGTTATTATCGTGGTTACCAGCACTGTATTAGAGATGAAAAAGATAGGTCCACTGCCCCTGAAGAGCTTATGGTCTATGATTAATGACTTTATTATAAGAGAGAAGCCAAGAACAGTTCTTAGCATCCATGGCATCCAACCAGATACATGAAATTCTCCCCAGCCACCCAAAAGGGGTTAATAAAGCCAGATCATCCCAGCTGTGACGAAGGCTGCCACTAGAAAGGGGGAGAAGGGTGGGGAGATCAAAGCAGAAACCGAATAGATCCAGAGATTTCAGCAACCACAAATGCTATTTAAAGATCAAAAGCTTTTACATCACCCTGAGGATTTGCCCTTAGGAACACCAAACCTTTTTATATATTAATAGAATAAAGATAGCAAGCTCCTTGACTAGCTCAAATTCACATAAGGTAACATTTGTAATAACCTAAAAACTAAAAACGATTTTAGTAGCTTATGAGAAAGGCTAAATGTTACTACTCACTTCAATTTGCTGAACGGTCAGATCCAGAAAGGTATTCTCATTCCTCACACCAATCAGACTTTTCGGGCCTTTGCAGCCCATGCTGGTTCCCAAACCGCCATTGAGTTTCACCACCACCAGCTTGTTCAGCACAGAAGATATATTATCAGGTAAGCCCCTGGCCTTTATCTTTTCATAAGGTTGAATCTGAAATTTTTAAAAAAATTATGAAAGTAATTCAAACAGCTTTATGAGAGGTTAAACCAAATCAATCCCAGGGTTACTTCCATGCATCCTTACAGAGTTTTGCTTTCTCTGTAGAAAGTTTCAGCTGCATTTCCTTTAATGTCACAGGCCCTTATGGTTCAAAATCAAGTACTTCTTGGCAACTCCTCTTGCACACAGAAGTAGTTCAGTAATTGATTTACATCACAATGATATTTGGCTGGCCTGTAGAACATCCAGGTCTCTTGAATTACCTTCAAAAACTCAGAATTCTCAATTTGTATCAGCACAGCAAATGGGATATCTAAAACTCTTCAAGTCTGTAAATATTTCTGGTGCACTTCAATTCTAGAGAAGTATTTATATATATATATATGATCACACATTATTCCTTCTTCCAAAGGAGGCAAAAACCAAAACCACAATGTTCCTTGCCATTTTCCTCCATTCAGTCCTAAGTCTGCCCTTCAGAGGAAGGTGGCATAGGGTTTTTGTCCTACTTCTAGGTATGTACAAGGATAGAATTCCTTCCTTAAGAATTTAACTTTCAGGCATCATTGTATAAAAGATCACATTGGAAAATTAAGTGTTCTCATTGCTCCAACAAATGTCCTGGTAGGGTGGGAATGGGTGAGAGAATCCCAGCTCGATCTTCTCTATACCCCCTCGTGTATTTCTGTGAGCGTAGAACCTTAATCTTCAACTTCTCCCTCATAGGAAAGGAACAATGACACAGTAGAAGCCCAAATTCTTTTGTTCAAAGCAGAGGCAAAAGCAAGTCTAAACATCTTATAGCAAGAATAATAGCTTTTAAAAAGATCACAATATATTTTCTATCCATTCATGGGACATTTTGTTGTTATCTTTCTTTAATGGAATAGGTCATCAAATGTGCTTTTCAGTTACATCATGGTGTAGGATAGATGACACTTGAGGGGACTGAAAAAATAAAACCACACAGTAAGTGCTCAGCAAACACTGAGCTATTTTTTATTTGTTCTGCTAGCTGTAGGTGTGTGTCATGGATGAAGTCTGTGATTGGGAAAGGAGGTGATAGGCTCACACTCTAGTGATTAGGCTGTGGAGGAAAAATCCCTTTATCCTTGGTCAGACAAGCATACATACATGTCACATGTAGATTCCTGACCACAAAATTCCTACTGTTAACAGCTCTTTCCACAAAAACTAGTCTGACTCTTATTTTCCTCTCCCCTGCAAGACACTATGAATACACTTTCTTGCTTGGTGTAAATACTAAGGAACACGGAGCACTCTTCTCCACGACTCTCTACTGGTTATCACCTCAGTTATCACTCCTGAATTATTTCCCAATGTGGTAGGATTGCGAATCTTCCTGGTAAGTGCCACTTAGCAGTCTTCAGCAGTCATTCAGATTCAAAAGGAGGGCTGGTGACAGAAAAAGACTGGAGGAGGGGACAGGCCTGTGGGCACCATGGCCCTCCAGTGGGTGCTACCTCAATACTGGATGCTAACCACCAAAGAAAAGGAGGACAGGGAGGTAAGAAAGAACACAGACCACGCTGGTTGCTTCCCTGGCAGCACTTGGTTCAGGTGAAGACAATGTATAGGTGATAACATCATGGATGCCCAACACACACACACACAAAGTGCCCATGGCCCAGTTGACCGACATGCTTTGAAGGATGTTTTAATTTGACTCTACTGCCATGAACATCATTGTTCAGCATTTCAAAGAAACTGGTAATACTGCGTGAGAGAAAAAGTCCAATGTTAAGTGCCACACTACCAGAAAAGTAAGAGTGGATGACAGAGCTGGAACCTTCTGTCACTCTCATATAACATGGTAGTGTATAATCCTTTCTAGCCCTGCTACTGAAATTAACCAGTCAGTAAAAGGAATGCCTCTCTGCTACAATGGCTTCAAGTAGTCTATTATTGGGTTGGGAGAATTTCTTGGGCACATTATATTTACTCAAAAGAGTTAGCAAATGGGACCAAGCCAAATATTTTCCAATTATCTTTTAAAAGCCAAGAGTTTCCATTTAGCTATTACTTTTGACTTCCCAGGAAAGAATCTGATATTTACAGAGGTCTCACAAGGGTGTGAAAATCAATTTAACTGAAAACCCGCAGTTCATTTTAGGTAAAATTGTTAGTTCAGAAATACTTTTATGCATTTAATGCTTCT
The DNA here is from genome assembly GCF_057802395.1 of Ceratotherium simum simum. Lineage (NCBI taxonomy): Eukaryota > Metazoa > Chordata > Mammalia > Perissodactyla > Rhinocerotidae > Ceratotherium > Ceratotherium simum. The sequence continues at coordinate 21,555,319 of NC_141910.1, forward strand.
TTGAATATACTTTTTAAAAAATAGAATACATAGAAGCAAAATTTTTTTTCTACCTATGGTGAGACAGGCCTATGTTTTCCAATTTCACCTAAAAAATATTCATTGTGAAACAACATACATACACAAAAGTTTATAAAATACATGTATACAGGTGAAAGAATAACCTAAATAAAAAAGAATACTGCCATAACTTAGAAGCCTCCGTGTGTCTGTCCGTGATCACATTCCTCTTCCATCCCTAGTGGTAACCACTATCTTGCCTTTTACTCTCTGTAGTTTTACCACTTATGTATGTATCTGTAATGATAATATTTTTACTTAATTTTATTCAATAAATTGAATCATTGAATATAAAGTATCCTCTTGACTTGCTTCTTTAATTCATGTTGTGTTTTAAGAACAATTCACATAAATGCATGTAGCTATAGTACATTCTCTTCACTACAGTATTCAATTTGTATATCCACTAAAAGAAAGCAAGCTGTCAATATTCACAGATGATATGATTTTATATGTAGAAAATCTAAACACCCTACAAATTATTAGAATAAAGTGAGCATAGCAACATTGAAGATACATGGTCAGTATTTTAAAAAAGACTACTTTTAGGGGGCCGGCCTGGTGGCATAGTGGTTAAGTGCACGTGTTCTGCTGTGGCGGCCCGGAGTTTGCAGGTTCGGATCCCGGGCGCACACCGACACACAGCTTGTCAAACCATGATGTGGCAGCGTCCCATATAAAGTAGAGGAAGATGGGCACGGATGTTAGCCCAGGGCCAGTGTTCCTCGGCAAAAAGAGGAGGATTGGTATCAGATGTTAGCTCAGGGCTGATTTTCCTCACACACACACAAAAAAGACTACTTTTGGAACCTTGTGCACTGTCGGTGGGAATCTAAGTGGTGTGGCTGTTAAGGAAAAAAATATGATAGTTCCTTGGGCCGGCCCCGTGGCTTAGCAGTTAAGTGCACGCGCTCTGCTGCTGGCAGCCCGGGTTCGGATCCCAGGCGCGCACTGACGCACCGCTTCTCCAGCCATGCTGAGGCCGCGTCCCACATACAGCAACTAGAAGGATGTGCAGCTATGACATACAACTATCTACTGGGGCTTTGGGGGAAAAAATAAAAAAAAAAAAAAAAAAAAAAAAAGATGGTTCCTAAAAAACTTAAAAGTAGAATTATCATATGATCCAGCAATTCCACTTCTGGGTATTTACCCCAAAGAACTAAAAGAAGTCTCCAAGAGATGTTTGTATACTCACCTTCAATAGCAGCATTATTCACAATAGCCTAAAAAGTGGAAGTAACTCAAATGTCCATCAATAGATGAATGGATAAAGCAAAATGTGATATACATATACAATGGAATATTACTCAGCCTTAAAAAGGAAGGAAATTCTGACATATGCTACAACATGGATGAACCTTGAGGACATTATATTAAGTGAAATAAGCCAGTCACAAAAAGACAAATACATGTATGATTCTACTTATATGAGGCACCTAGAGTAGTCAGATAGAAAGTAGAAGAGTGGTTACCAGAGGTTGGGGGTAGGCTGAAATGGGGAGTTATTGTTTAACGGGTATAGTTTTAGTTTTGTAAGATCAAAGAGTTCTGGGGATTGATTGCACAACAACGTGAATGTACTTAACACTACTGAATTGTATGCTTAAAAATGTTTAAAGATGGTTAAAAAAAAGATTAACATTTTTATATATAAAGAATTAGAAAATAAAATTGATTAAAAAGTTATTTTTATAATACTATCAAAAATAGCAAATATCTAGGAATAAATCTAACAAAAGATATGCAAAATTTCCACATGGAACACTATAAAACATTTTTGAGAAAAATTAAAAGATTTATTTAAAATTCAGGGAGAGTCATCATGTTTATAAATTAGAAGACTTACTAATATAAAGATGTCAATTTTCCCCAAACTGATCAAGACAATCCTAATCAAAATCCCAAGAGTTTTTTGTGTGGAAACTGACAAGCCAATTTAAAGTGTGTATGACAACGCAAAGGGCCAAGAATAGCCAACGCACTCTCAAAGAAAACCAATAAGTTGGGAGAACCAGCTTTGTAACATTTCTTTTTTAATTGTAGTAAATATGCATAGCATAAAATTTGCCATCTTAACCACTTTTAAGTGTACGGCTCTGTAGTATTAAGTAAATTCACATTGCTGTGCAACCAATCTCCAGAACTCTTTTCATCTTGCAAAACTGAAACTATACTTATTAAAAAACAAGTCCCCATGGGCCGGCCCAGTGGCGCAGGCGGTTAAGTGCGCGTGCTCCACTGCGGTGGCCCAGGGTTCACCAGTTCAGATCCCGGGCGCGCACCAAGGCACCGCTTGTCAAGCCATGCTGTGGCGGCGTCCCATGTAAAGTGGAGAAAAATGGGCATGGATGTTAGCCCAGGGCCAGTCTTCCTCAGCAAAAAGAGGAGGATTGGCAGATGTTAGCTCAGGGCCGATCTTCCTCACAAAAAAAAAAAAAAACAAGTCCCCATTCCCTTCTCCACCTATCCCCTGGCAATCATCCTTCTACCTGGTCTCTGTGGGTTTGAATACTCTAGGTACACAAGTGAAATCACACAGTATTTGTCTTTTTGTGACTGACTTATTTCACTTAGCATAATATCCTCAAGATTCATTTAACATTCTTTTTTTAAAGTGGCTTATATGTTTGAGGATATTCCAAATTAATGTAGGTTCTTCCAGAGAAAGGTCCATATTTAGTAAAGTTTATTTGTGTGTATACAATATATCTGGGAGAAGGAGGATTGATACAATGGACTGGAGTACAGGTACAGGTTGACAGATCCTATGGCAAATTGAGCCTTATAAAACTTATTTTTTCCATTTGCAGATGTTAAAACTGGAATAGAATACAAGTTCTAAAGTCTTGGTTTAGTAATCAGAAAACTGATTCTCTTTATTTGAATTTAATACACATAACAATGCATCCTTACCTTTGAATTAAAAGATTAAAAGGATGAAAAGAATAATACAAGTGTAATCACGGTTCTAAAAGTATAAATCTAAGAAAATGCTGCTCTTCAGATACACGTGAAAACAGTGCAGAATGGCAGGACTTGGGTTTCAGACACTGCTCAACACCTGTGTTCTAAATTTACTAGTATCCTGAGGGATGGGTGGCCTGTCATCTCAAGGCAAAAACTTTACAAAAATGTAAACAATGTAAAAAGAGATTTCTTCATATTTAAATACATAGTCAAAAGATCAACAGGATGGCACTTCATTCACTGTCAATCTCTAGACATAGTGCTGTCCAACAGAACTTTCTGCAGTTATGGAAATGTCTTATAATTTGTGCTGGCCACATGTGGCCATCAAGCACTTGAAATGTGTCTAATGTAACTGAGGAAAGGAAGTTTTAATTGTATTTGATATTACTGTAAACCAACACACATGGCTAGTGGCACGTGCAGTTCTAGATGGTCTATTAAAAAAAAATCAACCAAAGAATCAGAATTATGTTTCAGTTCATTTTAATAAAACTCTGCCAGAATCTTATTTTGTTCAATATAATCTTTTTCACTTTAATGACACTGGCATCACAAGACATTCAACCAAACATATAAAAAGATGACCTAAAACCTGATTCTTCCTTATCTTCACTAATCAACATTCTATTTACATAACAATGAATAGTAGTGAGCTTTTACTAAGGACACACTGATGTTCAACTTCAGTCTCAAATTTGATCAAATAATTTGTACTCAGCTTTATCCTAAACCTCTGGAAGGCCAAATGCCAACCCCTACACTTAAACACCAATTCAGGAGTCCCAGAACCTATGATGATGTAGGTACTCATCATATCATTATAACAACATCAGCATTCAAACAAGACACATCGTTAGGGTTAACTGTCAGTATTTGAATATTTTGTTTCAAATAGAGGTAAACATTCTAGATATAACTTGGAGTGAAAAATTTCATGTAACATTAACATTCTACTAGTTGAAGTATAAAAGATTATTACAAGAGTAAAAATGCAACAATTATTTTGAAAGCTAATAGTTTTGTGTACAATATTTGCAAATATTTCAGTTGTTAAATTTAAATTGGGAAACTAACAGTAAACACTAAAATTGAGTATGTTAGATATCTTTAGGCAGAATATAATTTCCTTTTTGAGCTGACAAATGTTTAAACAAATTTAAATAATAACATTACGCAGAATAATGTAAATTGGATTATATCTTAATTCTAACCTTTAAAGAACCATTTGGTATACTAACATTCATAACATTAAACAAAATGAGCTTTAGGAACCATGTTTAATTTTTAGCTATTTAATTCCATTTAGGTCATGATTCTTCAAAAAAAACTACTGATAGGAATTTTTCACCTCCTGTGAAGATGAATTAAAAACCAAATATCAACCTTGTGCATTAAAGTTTCACCAGGAGAAAAAAAAAACTGTCCAAAATCATCTATATTCATGATAAATCATCTTTGATCCACACACCATAAAGAATATAAAGTTCATGAAAAGTACTTAGAGAAAAAAATACATTTTGTTTGCATTAATCAAACTTTAAAACATGCATTTTATTAGAATGCTTTAAGAAGACAATTCCTTATGACTGAGTCTATGGAGGCTAAACAAATTTTTTCTTGTACCCCAAAAACATTATATGATGGTGATAAAAGGTCTCAGTCTCATAAATGATTTTAATTCTAGGCCATTTGACCTTTGGTCAAAAGGTGTGTTTATACTTTTAGTTTTAATTCAAATCTCCCCAAGACTGGCATCTAAAGAACTTGAATTTAAATTTAAGATGTAATTCTGAATTATTTTCAAATAGTTGGTGTGAAATAAAATGAGCTGATCTAAGCATAACATTAAGTTCCAAAATCGAGTTAATAAAGACTTTTGGGCACAGGCCCAGGCAACTCACCAGGAGAAAGACTTTACCATTCAGTTGAGTGCCCAGAATTCTTTGTGAAGTGCCACATTTAGAAGCTTGCACCCCAAGTTAAGTGGGCAAGGAGCAGCCCTATCTCTGCAAATGTCAAGGAATCGTGGTTCTTTATGTGGTGCTTTCAGTAATACCTACTTGTCTTGCTATATCTAATCTTTAAAGCAGCTAATTAAATATAGGCCCCAGGCCGACCCCGTGGCTTAGCGGTTAAGTGCGCGCGCTCTGCTACTGGCGGCCTGGGTTCAGATCCGGGGCGCGCACCAACGCACCGCTTCTCCTCCCACATACAGCAACTAGAAGGATGTGCAACTACGACATACGACTATCTACTGGGGCTTTGGGGGGAAAAAAAGGAGGAGGATTGGCAATAGATGTTAGCTCAGAGCCGGTCTTCCTCAGCAAAAAGAGGAGGATTAGCATGGATGTTAGCTCTGGGCTGATCTTCCTCAAAAAAAACAAAAAATATAGGCCCCACTTGAGGAACTTGACTGTTACAAGAAAAGGACTCTGAAAAGAACTATGGAGGGAAAGGGAAGAGAGTCATAGGTGTGAAGTTAACAAGGTATGATGAGGGGAGAGATGTCCAGAGTGGTCAGCTTAGTGTTGCTGTTGGAAGTCTCCACTGGAGGTCTTTCAGTTACATTTCGTGACCTAAACCCATCCCCCTTCTCCCCCCCTACACAAACACACACACACACACACACACTGTTATGAGAGGTTCGGGGATTCGATCGGAGACGTAAAAGACACTTTCCACTCCAAACAAATGGACTGAAGGTATATTTTATTATATAGAGGATAGTAAAGGTGACAGTCTGCAAACAGATCCAAATAGGTCAAATATTAAGAGGGAAAAAACATCAGCCCGACTGGAAAGGGAAAATACCCACATCGGCTGAAGAGAAATGACACAAATCAACCAGAAAGAGAAACACCAGGTTGACCGAAAAGAGAACACATCAAATCAATTACTTCATATCAAATCAATTACTTCACATCAAATCAGTTACTCACAACATCCACGCCCCACTACCAGGAGAGCCCTGTCAATCGACGCGGCTGGGCAAGGATCACACATCCTGGGCAAGGTGTCCCTTCCACAGGTGGAACTCTCCTCAGGGCTCAGTTTCCAGCAGTTTTTTATACCATCAGTGATTTTCAGAGTAAGCAATTACAGAGTTTGCAGAGCAAGCATTTAGTGTTCCCATGCACAAAATGGTTATCAGTGGCGTACGTGCACTGAGCCCCCTGGCTAACGTCCCAGCCCAGTAGTTGCGTACGTGCATTGTTCTCTTTGGTTATCATCTCAGCCCGGCACAGATGGCCAGTCCATTCCGGGCTACGACGCTCCAAGAGCCTTGAAATGTTACAACTTGCAACTCTCTCCGTGGGAGAAAGGCCAGTTCCCGGGAAAAGGCCAGTTCCCACCACACAGAAAGCAGCTTTGTATTTCTTTTTGTGCTGGTGGCTGTAGGTCAATGGAGCGGCCAAACATGGCTGTACTCATGTCAAGACACACACACACGCAAAGAAAGTGCCGATCAGGTTAAATTAGGTGGTAAGCACAGCTTTCCATCACGTAAATCACCCTATATGCGAACAGACATTTTCTGTTGGTGATGCTGTCCCACTCTCCACCACGGACCTCACTAAGCAACCCCACAGAGCTCAGTTTAGTTCCACAAGCTAAGGGGATCTGTGTTAGAAAGTTGCTTGGCAACAGCTGAAGTTACACTGGTCATACCTAGTCACAGAGACATTTTTAGACCTGTCCTCCACTTTCCCCTTCTCAGCTCCCCCAGGAGAATGCACCAAGACATCTACTCAGGAAAAGATGGATGGTGTCTGGAGACAACAGGGAGTACCACGCACTGTTGGATACGGCCTCCATGTTACTCTGACTGAATCACTTTTGTCAGTCACTAGTGCGGACCTTTGTGCTTTCGATCCTAATCACCCTGCTTCTCTCTCTCCCAGACATGAATAGAATTCAGTGTTCCAGGAAGACCTGGACTGCAACTAAATATACAGTAGGGCCACCTCTACAGGTGAGGTGGGGCCAACCCCATGAGGCTCCCTACAAAATGTGCAGAGGAGGCTAAGCCACTCACGTTCTCTTTTCACTGAAAGAACTGGTCAAATACCCAACCTCCTCTGAGGAATAAAAAGAAAGTAATTGGCAATCTACTGAAGAATGTGATTTAAACAACATTCTGCCCTCTAGGATGTCAATCTAGTTCTTCTCCAGAAACTGAGAGATTTTTAAAAAGATCTTTTAAAAACTATCTACCAGGATCTCTGCCTTGCCAAGTCTGTTCACAACTTAGTTTCCAGTTAGAAGAAAAGCCGAATTCATCACACAGTCATGGACACACTGTTCCCATTAGCAATAGTATAACCCAGTTCTTGGTAGCATATTTGTGCTATTCCTGGAGACAGCGCCAAATACCCAAAACAAGCTAACAGTACCTGCCCTGTTATGGTTCACAAGGGTACGATTATTGCAGTCTGAAAGATTTTTTTTCAACAAAAGCAAGTTTGCCTGGAAGAAAATGAGCTGCGTAAACAGTAAAACAAGTTTGGAATGACGTTCCATACGTACAGGAAGTGTTCCAAGAACACCGGCTTATTCACTAAACCCTTACTGCATGGTGTCTGTGTGCCAAGTTCTGTGCTAGGCACTTGGGCATATTGTCTCTTCATTTCACATTTCTAAAGATAAAAACCAAAATCTGGGTTGTTTGAAAGCTCCTACAGATTAATTTAATGACAGAAAAATCATACGTAGACCACAGATTTTTTTTCATTAAGAGAAAGCTGGCAAATCATGTACATTATCACATGGTCTACCAACACCCCCTCAGCCACCTAGAGGAGCTCAACTCCTATTTCATAAAGCAAATGAAAGCCATCATATATGGGAATGCCCTCAACTTTCCACCACCAGCTCCTCAGGAGCTCTCTGCATCTGCACCTTTGCTTCTTTCTCTTCCTTCTGGTTACAAGCAGCGCTGTCCCCACCCTAAGGCAATCTCCGCCAGTGCCCATCTCAAGAACCTCATTTCATCAATCATCCAGTCTCACCTTCAGCCTCCCCCTCTCTATTCCTTTCCATCAGCATGAACATATTCAAATATTTGCCATCTAAAAACTAAAGAAAACATCAACACACACACTCACTTATCCTTTCCTACACCCATATCCTTTTTTCCTCCATCTTAGAGGCAAAACTTCTTGAAAAAGTTGCTACCCTCACCTCTACTTCCTCACCTCCCTTTCCCTCAGCCACTGCAATCTAGTTTTCTCCATCATTCAATGAACTGCTCTTAAGGTCATCAATCAACACTCCTAACTGCTAAATCCTATCAATAACATCAATACTTCTCTTACTTGCGCTCTCAGCTGCATTTGACACAACTGACCACTCCCTAAATCTTGAAATGCTCTATTCCCCTTGACTTCTGAAACACCATATTCTATTTTCCTCTTCTTTCTGCCTGTTCCTTTTCAAGCCCATTCTAAGCAGACCTCCTCTTGCCAGGCAATCTGCTCCAATCATTCCTGCCTCTATGGTATCAAGACACACCCAGCCGCTAAGCCAGGAGCCTTTTCATAACTGATCAATGATCAAGTCCTGTCAGTCTCATGAAATTGTTTCTGTGCCACAGTCAGCACCCGGCTCACCTCTCACCTGTGTTACTGCAGTGATCTCTATGGTTTCCTTCCCTCCCTCCAATCCGCCCTCCACCTTGCAGGTGGCAATCTTTTAAAAAAGAGAATTTGAACATGTTTCTCTTATTACATCATTCACAAAATAAAACATTAACATGGCATGGAAGAGTTACTAGCTGCCTACCCCAACATCACGTTTTCCCTTCCACTTTAGAATGCTGATTTTCAGCTGGGCACACCATGACCCCAAATAAAAGACTACATTTCCTAGCCTCCCTTACAGCTACTTGTGCCAAAGTTCTGGTGAATGTGATTAACCAGAAGTGAATTGAAAGATTTCTAGGAAGTCTCTTTGAAAGGGCAGGGGGCGTGCCTTTCTTCCTCCTTCCTGCTTTTTGGAATGGACACATGATGACTAAAGTTCATTTAGGTGGCCATCTGGGACCATGAGGAGATATGCTAAGGATGGCAGAGTCACAAGATAGAGAAGCCCAGGTTCCTGATGATCACAAGCTGCCATACTAGCTCTGGATTGCCCCTGTCTACATTCATTTTGTTATTTTGAGTTTCACCATTAAATGTAGCTGAATCTAATCCTAACTGGGAGATATGGTTTACAAGGTCCTTAATGATTTGGCTCTTTTTGCCTTCCACTCTTTCTCACTCTCCCTGACACACGCGCTCCAGGAATATGCCACATCTCTCGCTTGTAGGCCTCTGCACTTTTCTCCCTCATGCACTCTCACTTCACCAGTTACCTTTTCTTCAACCTCCACATCTCAGTTTAGACCAGTGATTCTCAGGCTTTATGAGCTATCAGGCACTTGTGAAAACCAGAAGTTAATGAAATCTCTTTCAGAAGAGTGCAACAGCACCCCCCAAAAACACAACTTCTTCCATACAATTTATTTCACTACAGTGGAAGTTTCATTCATAAAATATGAAAATCACCTTTATAAAAGATGCTGTTCATTCCCAGTGAAAATAAATATGCAAATAAAGCAAAAAATAAACTTTAACTCTTCAAACTGAATTTCAACGAGAAGGCTTCTATTTAGTTTGAATAAGAAATTGACACTGTGATGTAATTTGAGATGGTTACATGCATGCCATCTTTATTGCCATTCTATTTTGACTTCTCTTTTTGATGATCACAAGTACTGAAAACCTCAACTTTCTTCAAGGCAAGCTCTCACAGCTTGCTCTGTCAGCTGAATGCAGGCCTGTGCTAGGAATACCAGAACTCCCCAAGACTCTGAGAGCTCAATGGCTCATACATTCCCTGTGTCTTCAAAAATCAATAAGGTCTTCTTTGGTGAAGTCTGCATTCCTATGCAGGATTGCGCCATCTTAGAGGCAAAGCTCGCAGATGCAGAAGAGGATGAATTACAGTGATGTGTGACACTCATTCTCCTCTATGGCAGCAGGACAGAGGTGCTGGCTGGTATCACAGATACTATGTGTGAACAGAGCACTAAGACTTCTCTCCCAGCACAAGTTTTACTTGGCTTAGAAACTTTATCACTTTAAACACATTTCCAGAAGAGGTTCACAAATAATAATTCTTCTTTGAGGATACCAGCAGGCATATAATGGATGAAAACCAGTAGTTGGCTGCCCTGAGCAATGTCTGAAATTGCAAGGACATGCTAAAAGGAATTGATGTAGCTGCTGTTTCCTCCATGACCTGATTCAAATCGCTGTAATAAATTACATCAATTCCAGCATGAATGGGCATCATTTGACAAGCAAGATTGCTCCAAAGCTGAATGAGGCAGTACAGAACAGTAGCCGAGGGCACAGGCTTTAATGCCAGGCTGCCTAGGTTTGAATCTCAGACTCCACTGCTTATTACGGTAAATTATTTAACTGCACTAAGCCTTTTTCATTTACTTCATTGATTTATTAGGAGGATAAATGAAATAATGCATGTAAAGTGCTAAGCAAAGTGTGTGGCCCACAGTAAAAACACAAATGTTGGCTGCTGTTATCACTACATCATTGATTTAGACACACTCTCCAGCCCACGCCACATTTTAACATTTCTGAAACCAGGATGCATCATACAACCAATTGGATCTTACCATTAATTGGCTGCACTTTTTCTTGCCTTTAGTGGTACATAAAAGGTGCAACTTATAAACAATGGCACAAATTTGATAAGATATGGTTTTGAATTTCTCTCTCTGCTCCAAGCCACAAAGCAGCTCAATGATCTCCCAGGTGTAGGTTTCTCCCAGAGTCTCTCTCCACTCACGCGTAGCTTGAGGACAGTTTAAGATAGGGGTCAACAAACTATAGTCTGTGGGACAATCAGGCCTGTCGCCTGTTTTCATAAAGTGTTATTGGAACACAGCCACTCTCACTAGTTTACATATCGTCTATGGCTGCTTTCTGTTACCATGGCTGAGTTGAGTAATTAAGACAGAGATTGCATAGCCTACAAAGCCTAAAATATTTACTATCTGGCTTTTTATAGAAAAGGTCTGCCAAACCCTGGTTTAAGACAGTCTTCTGAGGTGAGAAAAATCCAAGTTTTGATAACATTTCTGCTTTTTCAAACTATGCTTCTCCTAAAATGGCTCCATACTACCTGGCAACTTCTCAGGATGACCAGAGAGAGCAGGATCTCCCTTAGGCTATGTTGGCCTCATGCTTCCACTGACAAGAACACTGCCATATAACAATCCACTAGGCCTTTCTTATCTTCTCATATTTGTCTAGGAAAGCAAAACCAAGGATGTGTAATTGGTAGAACTCAGGCAATTGTCAAAACAACAGAAAGAAAACCTAAGATTAAAAAAGTCTTTTATCCACTTATATGAGGTATGTAGAGTATTCAAATTCATAGAGATAGAAAGCAGAATGGTGGCTGCCATGGGCTGGGGAGACGGGGAAATGGGAGTTGTTGTTTAATGGGTATAGAGTTTCAAGTTTGCAAAATGAAAAAGTTCTAGAGATTGGTTGTACAATAATGTGAATATATTTTACACTACTGCAGTGTACACTTAAAAATGGTTAAGATGGCAAATTTTGTTATATGTTTTTTACCACAATTAAAAGAATTTTAAAAAAATTTTAAAGTCTTTTGTGTGGGTGCATATGTGCAGGTACACATGTATGCCCTATCCAGAAGTCCAAGGACCACACAGTAAAAACATCACTTCCTTTGGAAGACTTTTGTGACCCTCATACCCCCAGGAATGAATCTGGCACAGCCTCCACTTCTTGCCTCAGGTAGTACCAGCTTCCATCATAGCAATTTACTACACTGTCTCCAAATTGTCTGTTGAGTGCTCCACATCTGTTACTTGACTATAAACTCCATGAGGGCAGTAACTGCCATATGGTACTCTCCCCATCACATCCATCACCTTTTCCTAAGTGTCAGGATCATTGGCAGCACTCACATATTTGTTGAGTAAATAAGTGAATAAATGAATGGAACGAATAGAGCTATTTTTTTTTAATTTTTTTTTTCTTTTATTTATTTTCTTCCCCCAAAGCCCCAGTAGATAGTTGTATGTCATAGTTGCACAGCCTTCTAGTTGCTGTATGTGGGACGCGGCCTCAGCATGCCCGGAGAAGTGGTACGTCAGGGATCCGAACCCGGGCCTCCAGTAGTGGAGTGCGCGCACTTAACCGCTAAGCCACAGGGCCGGCCCCCGAATAGAGCTATTAATAAATGAAATCTATTCTCTGGAAATGATTTCTTGTTCTACTTTTGATAAGGAACTTATTTCTTGTCTTATTAAATATTAAGTTTAAGATAAAAGTGGTTTCATTACTAATTAGAAAACAGATTACAAACACCCATTATTTTAATTGAAGAAAAAAGTATTGAATTAGCAATATATTATACATCAATTTGATAAAGAAAATCTAAATCTAAGACTTTGCATAAAAAATAATTTTTATAGGTCATAATATTAGTGTAGTAATTGTAAAACAATCCATCTGTGACAATAAATAGAATGAACACATAATAAACATTAGAAGCTAAGCCTGAAAAAGTACATTACCTAAGAAAGTTATTTTGTCTTCTTCCACTTATAAATTATAAGAACAAAAGGCAAACTATCAAAGCAAGTACATATTTCAATTTTTCCAGCTATTAATATTAGCTCCCGCATCTTTGAGGGTTTTTTTTTTAATTAATTTTAATTATTCTAAAGTAAATGTTACTAAACGTATGGACAGAAAAACATGAGGGCAATTTTTTCAGTGGTTGATGGAATCAGCTGTCCTCTTCATACACTGAGTCCTCACATGTCCAAACGCAAAAATTTATAAAAGGGGGTAAGTTGGGCCGGCCCCATGGCTTAGCGGTTAAGTGCGGGTGCTCCGCTGCTGGCGGCCCGGGTTCGGATCCCGGGCGCGTACCGACTCACTGCTTCTCCGGCAATGCTGAGGCTGCATCCCACATACAGCAACTAGAAGGACGTGCAGCTATGACATACAACTATCTACTGGGGCTTTGGGGGAAAAAATAAAAGAATAAAAAAAAAAAATTAAAACATTAAAAGGGGGTAAGTAAAGGGGTCCTTTCAAAGAACAAGTCAGAAATCTTGGCACCAACACTGTTCTCTAAACAATTACACTCATCAGCACCAATCTAATAACTCATGCTCAATATCCTTCAATACAATCCGCTACCTTAGTAACTAAAGTCAGCCTTAGTAAAAATCTCAGCAAGAACTGCTATTACCAGGAGCTAGAATCATAAAACTCGCTTATTTCATCTTAAGTCTTGTGTTGCCCTCTCTGGGGAGCCAAACTTGAATACTGTATCTTTTTGTTACATAAAGGTAAGAATCATAGCAATTCAAACTCCAATAAACAATTACCACAAACAAAAGGACTATTCTATATTAAATATTTCAAGTAACAATTAATACAAATAGCCAATGAAAAAATTCAACCTAATAATCAAATAAATAAAAATTTAAATAAAAATTTAAAAATATTTTTCATCTAAACTGGCAAATATATTTTAAAGAAGTAATACTTGATGCTTTAATAAATGTAGTGAGACCAACAATAAAACAGATTGTAGGTCTCTACTCAATGTTAACTCAGAGAGGCCTCTCCTATCTCTGCCTACCCTATCTAAAATATTACCTCTACTCTCTCAGTCTCTGTACCCCTACCCTTTCTTTTTCTTCATGTCACTTATCATTACTTGACATTATATTATATGTCTTTTATTGTCCATGCCTCCACTGGATTGTAAACTAGAAACTAGATGAGGTTTATCAGTATGGTCCTCTACTAATACACAGTTGGCACTCAAAAATTAGCTGTTGAAACAATAAGTCAATATGAATGGGAGTACAAATGGGCATACTCTTTCTGGAAAGCAATTTGAAATATGTAACAAGAAACTTTGAAAAGTTCATATCCTATGAAGAAAACACCATTTCTGAATATTTATTCTAAGAAGTACTTCAGAGATGCAAAGATTTATGTGTAAGTATATTAATCATAGGGTTTCTATAATAGCAAAAATAGATCTACATGTCCAACTATAAGACAATTCCCAGAAGTAACACACACTGATACACTTGTACAAACTCCCAACCCTCACACTCCTATCAATTGTTCCCACCAATATATTTCCTTCAAGGGATGAGTTAGATTCATTGTCTTATTTCCCACCATCAAAAAATTGTAAAAAAACATTTGATTTCCAAAGTTTTGCCATGCTAAATGATAGATGATCAAAGAACTAATCCTATAATGGTTACCAGCCATCCTTCCTACAATTTCACCTAAGCTTTAATAATCCAATGCCAAGAATACTCTGCAAAGCCTCCCCAGCTCACTAAACCTTACACCCCACAATGAACACCACCAATTCTTTAAATACCTACACCCCTATATAGTATGAGCAAGGGCACTCGATTCTTTTAATAGCTATGATAGTCCTCTGAGACAAGGCCAAACCCTTACATCTATCTTGAGTTTAGTAGATAAAAAATATATAAACATGGATGGAGTTGCTGGTTAAAGACAATTCTACATGCATCCGAGGGCTTTCACTATGCAAATACCCTTCAATAAAACCCACTAAACAGAATAGTTCAGCTAATCATTTTCATAATGGAGGGTATAATGTTGTTTATTCTCACCAACCTTACAGAGCACAGACCTCCTGCAAGCCTGAAAGTTAAAGAATTAGCTAAACTTTATCTCTCAATAAGGAAAATCTGTTAGGGATAGATAAGCTTTATTTATTACATTGAAAACTGCAAACTACCAACATATCTGATACAGGAGAATTACAGGGATATAAATTACAGTTCACCTACATGATGGAATATTTTGCTAAAATAATATAAACATAAAAAACATTAAAGTATTCATGATCATAAATGAAATATATATCAAATTAAGTAATCTGATAATATATAAAAATATATTCATAACCAAAGCAAATAGAATACATAAATATGAAAGTTATAGAATTTTAAAAAGAAATACCATCTATAATCTTAATACAATTCTTTTGTTTTTACTGTGCCCAGGATAGCACCTGACATCTAGGAGGTACTTAATAAATAGTTGTTGAATGTATAACAACAATGGCAAACATCTACTGAGTCTTTATCAGAGTGCCTGGCACATAGTAAGTGCTTTACATGCATTGTCAATAATCTTCACTAAAAATCCTACTTTTATTATGTCTACTTTTTATGAGTGAGGAAACGGAGGCTTACAGCAGTTAAATAACTTGCCTGATGTTATATGGCTGAGAAGTAATGAGCTAGGATTAAAAACTCTGGAGTCTGTGTTCTTGACCTTACTGCCATTACCACTAAACTGAAAGAAAAGTGTTAAATACACTGAAAGCAGAATGAATTCAGTATGCATATGTAGGTGGTTTTGTAATAGTGGAATATATTAGTGATGACACTAAGCATGAGGTAATTTCTCATATACCTGTTGACTAAGTATATTATTGGGAATATTATAGCTCAATATCACGAAATTAGAGATTTTAAAACTATAAAAATAATTTAAAACTATAAAAATTTGTTCAATATACATCACTAGTTTATAGAAACTAAACTGCAAGAAGGTCAGCTAGCCTGATAAAGGGTGTTTAAAAAAAAAAAACAGGAAAAATTAAAATGAGTAGCCATTTCTCCAATGGTGACCAAGAACTACAAGAAATCCAAATTTTCTATGTAATTTGGGGTTAAGGATTTAAGAAATTAAAGTACAGCCACTCCTCACCTGCCTTCTAAAAATACATTCCAACTAGCCTGCTGTAAAGCTAAGGACCTCCCAATCTCCTGTGTTTTCCAGCATCTTCTTAGTTCAGCCAAATTGATCCCTCCTAGTTGACAATGAGTTGCAGACACGGTCTCTGCTTACCTTGTCTACCCTCATCTCCCACTCATTTCCACTCTTATTCTCCAGTGCCATTATAAAAACTGTAGTTCTTAGAGCACTTTCTACTCTCTTGTGCCTTTGAGCTTTTGCACACCATGTTCTCTGAAATGTCCACCTGACTTTTTGGGCAAACTCTTACTCCTACTTCCAGTCTCAGTTCTAATGTCACCTCTTCATTCCTAACTTGCTTAGGACTTCCCAGCTGTCCAGCTGCTCCTTCTCCTGCTACACTAGGTACACACACCAGAAACCGACGCATCTACAACACTACGGACAGGTAGACAGTTCATTTAAAAACTAAGTTCAAGCACAGAATAATGAAAAAGTTTTAGGTACATAAACTATTTCAACTTCTTACAAATAAATGTACGTTCATTCACAAAGGTCTTTTCCTCAGGTATGGTATGGATCTGCTGAACAGAGCTCTGTGTCATCTTATGTAAACCACACCAATAACATACCATTTGGGATTTCCAGTTTCACTTCTTCAAAGTGGACCAACAACTTAGTCATCTGTGAAACAAGCTGCATGCAGAAGAATCATTCTAGACTTATGCAATTTTCTCAATCTTTCATACTTGTGGCGCCCACACCTAAGTTAACAATAGCTTTTTGGAGGGGGCCACTTGTCTTTATCCAATTTTTCCACAGCATTCCTCTCAATTTTCATGGAAATAACTTTTTAAAAACCCATTTCATTGGTTTATATAAAATTTAATTACATTATGTCATTACAACAAATATATTTGGTATAAACAGGTTTGGGAACAAACACAATTAACTTTTGGTGAACAAGCTACTCCACTGGTGAGAGAAGATAGGAAAGGCTGGGAAGCATTGTACAAAGTTGTAAGCTCTTTAAGAGCAGGGACTGTCTTTATTTTTGCATTCCCAACAAATGAAATAGTGGATATTTGATAAATTTGTAAAATAAAAGTAATGAATAAAAGAGACCTTCATAACCTCATGTAGTGACTACAGGTAAACCAGAAAAAGACTTCAGCCAGGGAGATGCGACTGCTGAGGTTAAGCCTGGGCCAGAAGAGCAGCAATGGGAAATTAGTCTTTAAAATTATCTTATTTATTTACGCATTTATGTTTTCTCTCTCCCACCAGAATGAAGCTCCATGAGTTAGGCCCTTGTCTATTTTGTTCACTTGTATTCCAATGCCCAGATAAATGCCCACCACACTAGCTATTCAATAAATATTTGTTATTTTTGTTGCTGGAAGAACTTTCAAAAAGAAGTGAGAGTATTTTAAGATCTAAGGAAAGGAATGGAGCCTACTCAACAGTTCTACTCAAGAAAAGATGGAGAAATGGGAAAGCCATGCTTTAAAGACTTTCAAGATCCTTTCAAACATTGATGGCAACTGGTGATTGCTCTATAACATACCACAGTGCTTAAGAGTCTGGGCTCAGGCAGATCTGGGCCTACATTCCGGTTCTGCCACTTATTTACTAGCTAAGTAAACTTGGATGGACAACTCAATCCCTCTCAGTCTCAGAGTCTTCTACTGTGAAACAGGGATACTAGCAAGCTCGTGGAGTTGTTTGAGGATCATGTAAGGAAGTACACGTAAAGAGCTGAGAAATAATGCTTGGCCCATTAGTGCTGAATAAATGTTTGCTGTTATTGCTATTATTACTGTTGTTGATAAGCGAATAAAGTACACCACATTCTGTGCACTAGAGATAAAGATAGGGCTGTACTCCTTAAGAGCTCCATTATTGTTATTAGATACCAAAGATCCAGGTCTTTGGAGTCTGACTACCTGGATCATATCAGAGCTCTTCCTCATAGGCAAGTTACTAACTATGAACTTCAGTTTCCTCTTTTGTAAAATGAGCATAATAATAGTGCCTATCTTCCAGGTCTATTGTGAATATTAAATGAGATCATGGACATAAAGGATTCAGTATATTTGACATATAAGCACTCCAACATTGACAATAATCATTAACTATAGAATATAGGGCTTTGCAAACATAGGTTTTCATGAATTTTTTAAATGAAAAATGCTTAAACTTTTGCTTCATTAAAAAACAAAAATTTTTGGAATGGTGTTTGTTTCATGCTCCGTTGAAATAACAGAAAACTTTCCACTCTCCCAAGGGCTTTAGGATTATGTACAATGAAGACACTTGTCTTAAGCCCATCTATAAATAGAAATCTTTGTTTAATGGCTTACTTCCACCTTTTTCCATATTTAATCTAGTCATAGGTACCTCTCTGGCATTTCCATGTTTCTTCTCAGCTATCTTTTTAGTTATTTTCCCTTTTGAGCTTGAAAGAAAAATTCCATCAGCACTTTCACCAATTATTTTGTACTTCTTTTGACCCAGCAAGAAGTTTAAAAATGGGATATAGGTAACAAAAGTCAGTTTGGATAGCTATATAATGTTTCTAGTTAAAAACACAGTGTATCTTTGCAACTTTTCTATAAATCAAACTATTCTAAAATTAAAAGTTTATTTAAAAACACATATTGTAAATTGCTTCTCACTTATTCAATTCTCATGTGTCTACCTACTAATAGAATTTTGTTTCTTACTCTTGATATTTTTGCCTCTCAAAATCCCATACCTACTGCCCTCCCACTAAATTGTAGGACCTTCCAAACGCTGTAGAGAGGTAAAATTATAATACTCCCATTACAATTGTGTACTTTAAACCTGGTCAATTAGAGAACAGAAGACAATAAAAGAACTGGCAGAAAACCCAAATGACAAAAAAAGAAACAAAAAGAGGATGGTTGCAAATGGCAAATTATCCTACAAAGTAGGAAGTAACTAAGAAGAGAAAGTGCCAACTTCTCCATAAACCTTACTGTAATCTAGAATTTTTTTAATAGAAATTCTAGAAGTTCAAAGACTTTTGGATATTTTTCTAACTGCAAAAGTAATATACACAGATGGCCCAAAAATTCAAACACGACAAACAGGTATATATTTACTACCCTTTTATAGAAGTCAGCTGAAGTCATAAAATTAGTCAACCTTGTGAGGCCTTTGGCCCATATCCTCATCAGCTAAGGTAGTACTTTTCAAAGAATTTTCCACTTTAGTATGGATTACAAAGGACAAAGGTGGATGACCCAGAAAGTTGGAAAAGAGTTCTAATAAAAGAGATGGGAGGTCCAAAAGCCAACTTGCTTATGTGACTAGGACTAGCTCTTTACTAAAATCACTTTGCATTTCCCCTATCAGCCAACCCTCCTGTTAGTCTAACTGTAGACAAAAGATGCTTCAAAATAACTGTGATAATCCTAAATTCCCCAAAAAATAAAACTGAAGCTTCTAACATCCTCTTATGCTGTATACTAGCTTTAAATTCACTAAATAGCCACTGATTAAAGCAGTGTAAAGTACATTGTTAATTATATAATTAACATTGTTGGAGCAGCCCTGGAGAAATGATGGGAGGGAAGAGGGAAAAGGCAAGAGACTATATAAAGAAAAGTTCTATGGAAGATTAAAGGGCAAGTGTGGGGAGGTGGACAAAGGCTAACAGAAAGGCCAGATGACATAAAACCAAGGGTGGAGGCTAGGCTGACCTCTTCCTTTGGAGAAGTCTGAATGAAGGAAAAGGCAATATTTTAGAAAGATACATATTTGCTTAGCTTGTGTATTTAAAGGAAGAGGTAAAGTGGGAACCAAAGCCCAATAAGAGTTTAAGAAGAAGCACATTTTAAAGCTGCACAAGGGAACTGTTGGTGATGGTGGAAAAGTTCTATATTTTGATTGTGACAGTAGTTATGGTACTGTATGCATTTGCCAGAACTCATAAAACTATACACTAAAAAGGGGAAATTTTGGGCCGGCCCTGTGGCTTGGTGGTTAGGTGCGCGCGCTGCGATGCTGGTGGCCCGGGTTCGGATCCCGGGTGCGCATCGAGGCACCGCTTCTCCGTTCATCCTGGGGCCGAGTCCCACATGCAGCAACTAGAAGGATGTGCAGCTACGACATACAACTATCCACTGGGGCTTTGGGGGAAAAAAATAAAATAAATAAAATCTTTAAAAAAAAAAAAAGGGGGAAATTTTGCTATATGTAAATTATACCTCAATAAACCTGAGGTTAACAAAATAAAAGCTCTCAACAGCTAAAATGCTCATTAACTTGATAAGGTTTAGTCACCACAATTTAAAAAAACAAAAACAAGAATAAGCATCAGTTAACTTACTATTTGGGTTGATGTTTTACAATACTGAAAAATCTAAAACTGTTTGAGGTATATAATGAAGCATGGTTTTTAAATACTGTTCCAATCTTCCACCATTAGTGTCTTTCTTAAATGGAAATTGTAGTTTCTGACATCTCTCCCGTGTATTCCCCTGGCTGAGTTTCTCAGCCAGTGAACAGGAGCTGCAATGGCAAAAAGACTCAGCATCTGGTTCTCTCAGGGCCTTTCTTCTGGCTCTCGATACGGAGGAGCAGACACATCCACCATATGCTCCACAACCAGAGAACCAGCTACATGCTATAAGCCTGTGATTTCTAGACTCCTATTCTGAGAGCTTTTTTTCTCTTTGATTTTCCTCCCATCCTCAGAGAAGTCTTGCCTTAAGGTTACTCTAGGAGTCTACTTTAATGCCAGGAAGTATTTCCTGAGTTCCTATGCCAGTTAGATGCTTCCACAGTACCCTATGGGCTGCTTAGTGCACTGTTCTATAATTAGCTGTTTCTCGATCCATTTCCTCCACAAACTCGAGGCTAAAATGCCAAAAAGGGACCAAGACTTATTTTTGTAGCCCCAGTATCCAGCTAGTGCTTGGCAGAGAGGAGGCACCTAATAAATGTTTCTTGAATGAGATTCTAAGACAGTAGTTTTTAACCTTTAGAGGCCATGAACTCCTTTGAGAATCTGATGAAGCCAAGGCATCTACTCTGGAAAAAATGTATATTTATAAACAGTTTTACCTATAAGTTCAAGAAATCTATGAAGGGCCTACAATCTCTGCAGAGACCACCCAGGTGGTTCAGATGTCTGGTGTAAACATTCCATTCTCATCTTGGCTATACAATAAAGGGACAAGCAGAGTCAGCTGTCCACACCTGATTTAGAATAAGGAAAAGGAATTAGTAAAATATCCCCAAGGAATTACAGGGCAGAAAGGACTGGAGGAAGGCGTGGGTCACCCATCTTGTTTTATATAAAAATTCTCCTAGTATCAATCTTATAGGTTCAGGGTTAGCCTATATTAAATAAAGATAATGGAAATTCCCTCAGAGGTGTACCACAGATGAAGATGTGGGATAGGAGAACCTCACAGATTCTGTGATTATAAGATGCAAAATGCCCACATAAAAGATACACTTGGAGAGTGTAATATGAAAATGATCTGTATTAGGCCTTGTAACACATGAGCCAAGGTCCAAAAAGACTCTATGTGTGTGGGGGGGGAGAAAGGGGTTAGAGAGGGGAATGGCGATGTTCAAAGAGTGGTACTACCACCTATACCCACGCTATGATTTTCCCAAGAAGCTCAATTTTGTGGGACTGGACTGTCCCCTACTCCGGACACAAGGGCAGTGGTTAAAGACCCTGGTCGAACAACGTTACCTGGAGTCTCTCAAAGTTAATCATGGAACTGCCATTAAAGTAGCCACATATTTACCAATACTATTTATAAAGTGAAATAACCAATAAGTAACCAGAATGGAATTAAGAATCACAGACGCATGGTCAGCCTCTTAGTCACGTCCCCTTCCTGAAATAAAGCTCCTGTATATAAAGGCATGTGAAGGAAAGTAGTCCTGGGGAAAATGAAAGACTGTTCAATTCATTGTGGAATAAAAAGGTAGGGAATTACAGTTTCGGCAATATTTTCTACATTAGTCTATTTCCTTAGTTTGGTAATTCTATATATCACCATTTTAAAACTCTATGTCAGGAAAAATTGAGACTCTTTGGTATCCAACCATGTCCTCAGGGCCATTTCCTTAAACGCCACTATTTCCTTTTTGTGGAATACTTTTACATTCAGGATCTCATTTTATCTTTACACACTCATACTCACACACACACACACACACAACAAGTCCCTAGTGGCTTTATCATTAGCTGACTGCAGCTGGGAAATCTTCAACACGCTCAAAGCAAACCATCCTGTGTCACATCATGTCAGATCCTTGGCCAAACTGCCTCCAGTAAGTCTTTCAAAAAAGATGTGCAAACATTAGCTGCACAATATACTATGATTCATCTTCCAGAAAAAAAAACACCTGTATATTTTTACTCTGCACACGTACACCGTAACTTTCTCAGAATGCTTTATCATTTAAACATATACATTTTAATGTTTTTGTACTGATAGACTAAGAGTAAGAAAAGCTCTCAGTTATTTTATGGAGCAAAACAAAAAAATCTGTTGAAACTAAATACCACATTGGCAGGATATTCTTCATGCCAATTCTCTGCCTCAATCAAAAAACAAAAAAGAGTTGACCCTATATAACTCCTGCATTCACAAATACACCCTCACCATTTTGAGGACTTTAAAATAAGAACAATGACGACCATAAATCAACCAGGGACCTTGTGTTCAAACTAAATGAAAAAGCCCTCATTACCGAACATTTTTCATATAAAGGAGAATGTACTTTATTATCACCAGAGTCACTGCCAGCCAGGTGATAACAGATTTTAAGTTAGGGCTCAAAAGAACCTGTCAGCCTCAGTACCGTCTTAAATAGGCTCTGTACCTCCTTGCCTCTTTTATCTAAATCCCATCGCTCTCTATCCCCAACATGTTCAAACATTAAGCTTGGCCAAGAACAGCCTCTCTAGAAAACAATGAAATGGTCAAATGAAGCTGTACATGCTGACTGGTCCTTCCTTGCTCTAATAGTTTAAAACATTAACCTTAATACATTTTTTAAAACTTTCTTTTATTTATGTAGCTAAATATCAAGATAATCTTGATTATAACATTCATTTAGTTAACATTCACAAAATTGGGGCAGAGCATTATCCATATCATAACTCCATAAATTGTGTTCTTCTTAGCCATAATTCAATAAAATATGGACTCTGTGGGCTTTTCAAAAAACATCTATGTGCTCACTGACAGAGCTAAAATGAAGTATTCACCACATTAGGCAAGAGTAAGTAAAACTTGACAATGTACAATTTCAATGTCTATCTATAAGTATGTCCTTCAATCTAGTATTTATGAAAAAATATTTTTATCTAAAAAGTGATCATCTGAATTGAAAAATGCATTTGAGGTCACTTTTCTGGAGGCCAAAGAAGTAAAAAAAAAAACTTCTGAAGATCTTCTGAAAGTAAATACACTAAAATGAGGTCAGAAAACTTTTTTTCATAAAAGGCCAGAAAGGAAATATTTCAGCTTTTGCAGTCTGTATGGTCTTGATTTCAACTATTCAACTCTGCCATTGTAGCACTACAGCATTGTAACAGCTATAGACAACATGTAAAGGAATAAGTGTGGTTGTGTTCCGATAAAACTTGATTTACAAAACAAGGTTTGTCAACTCCTATACAAAAAGACAGATCTTCTCTTATGAGAATGTTTATGCGCACACCTTTGATGCAAAGCTGACTTGAGAAATGTCACTCTAAATGGCTATTCTCGCACAATAATTTCTTTCTGGTTAGGAGGATAAAATATCACCTGCATTTAAAAAACTATGTTCACTAAAGAAAGTTATGTTTTGAAAGGAAAACTGATCTCTGTATAATCTCTATGACCAGACAGAGAAAACCTGTGTTGGGGGCAGGTGGAGGGCGGGAACTGGACGAGTGTAGGGGAAGCAAGGTGAACGAACATTAACCCATGATTCGTATTCTCAGAACTATTTGCAAAAGCTGTTAACAGAGTATAAAACACATTTGTGCCCTCAGGAAGCTCATAACATAGTTAAAAGAACAAACATTTTTTGCCTCCACCTTCCAAAATTTTCAACATTAAGGGCATATGGGATTATAAGCATATTTTTTTAAAGATGCTCAAAATCTAGGTTTCAAAATAAAGACATATTTTTGATGAAGACCTACACTTTTATAAACAGAAAAAGACTTCACAAAAATCATGTTAGATCCAGAATTCTATTTTCTATTTCTATTCTTTTTTCTATATCAATTCTGCCTTCCTATCAGTAACTATGGCTCACCACAGGGGCACAGCCTCCTGAAAGGATCTGTCAGGACCTTGTTGGGGATGGGAGTAACTGAATTGGAAAAAATGCCTAGGTGGTTCTGATCCCTCTAATCCCTTCCTTCCCCATCCTCCAATTCCCACTCCAAGAAACTCTACTATATATCATAATTTTCTCTCAAAACATATAAAGGCAGTTTTCTCCGCTGGCAAAGCAGAATCTTCAACCTTAAAATACACTGAAAATTACAAATCTGTGTGCCTTCCTTCAAGGCAGGCTCTATCATCAAAAGGTTAAATTTGTGTAGGGGGAAACAAAAATTTCCTAGGCTGTAAGCAAAAATTAAGAAGTAAGAAAATCACATCTTTATACTCAGGCCCATCATTAATTAGAAAAGTAAGGTTATTTCAATTAGGAATAAATTCCTAGGCAAAAATTATAACTATTTAAAGGGGGGAAACACATAATGTCTATCTTTTATTATAATTTTAGGCCTGCTCCCAAACATTTTTTTAAATCTGACTGAATTTATCACTAGTTCCTTTTTCAAACTATATACCTATCCAGAAGAATTCTCTTATTAGTTTTTTCAAAAAAAAAAATGATTAATTCTACCACTTAAAAGCAGAAAAATAAATCACAATGCCTTCACTAGGGCTAAGGAAATCAAAGACTAAAAAAGTAGACCCTAAAAGAAACAGGCACACTGTAACTGGTAAGCATTACAGACAAGAGGAATTTTAACTTTAACATCAAAAATTAGAGATTCCTCAAGGGGAATGCTTAGGTGGGATTTTTATTTTTTTAGCTTATTTTCTTTTTCACAATGAGCATGTAATTTCTCATTTTAAAAAGTTTAAGAACTGAAAGACATTTTTCACATATGGAAATAAAAGTAATCCTAACTTGGAACTATATTTAAGATTTTCTCATTAGGAAAAAATGAGAGACTCCATTAGCTTAAGCCAACATAGATGGTATATAAATGAATGCGTATAGTTATATTCCAATAAAACTTTACAAACACCGGCAGTGGAGAAGCCTTCAGGCAGTAGTTTGCCAAACCCCTGCTCTAAAACAGCCCTATTTTAAAACCAATATTAGATTATCTAAGATTGCAGACACATAAGAGATAAACTAGCTATATACAATTATTCCACTCTATCAAGTCTTTCCTACCTGCAGTGAAAAGTGCTACAAGCAGCAGAGGTCAAAATTGCTAACAGGAAAGGGAAGAAAGGTCAATATGTTAACAAAACCTACTCCTTAGACAATCATTTCATTTAGAGCATCCAGTCAACAAACATTTGCTCAGGACACACGGCCCCTGGCCTCAAAGACTAGTACAAGGCAACATATGAATATAAACAAATAGTACTAATTAGGCCAGCTAAGTGCCACATCTGCTAAATGCTTCACGGTTTAACATGTTTCCACATATGTTTCTTAATAAAACCTCGTAACAACCCTGTGAAATACATAAAGCACTTGGTATTATTCTCGTTTTTCACAAAGCTCAGAAGCAGGAGAGCTAGGATTTGAACCTCTGATACTACCGCACTACACCACTTCAGTGCAGCTTTCTATTAGGGGCTGATAACAGAGGTGAAGGCATTTGGACTGAGCCTCGAAGAATGAGCAGGATTTTGAGACCATAGCATCGCAAGGAAACAACATAAACAGAAGTCAAGAAGCAGGGAAATACGTGTGTGAAGGGAGTGCTGGGTTGGTTTACGTAAGGCAGGTAGGGGAAATATGGCTATAAAGATGGGTTGAAAACATGGGGAGAGCTTTAAGTAGCTGACTTAGCATCTGTATATAACCCTACAGGCAACGAGAAATCAGATGGTTTGGGAAAGAGAAGAAAGAAAAAAATACAAATGAGGCTCTTACTGTGTGTTTGGTACTTTGCAAAAGAATTGCCTCATATTCAGAGATGTTAAGTTATGATGTAGTTTTAAAGGGAGATTAGACTTTCATTAAATCCTCTGTAGAACTGGAAAGATGGGTCTAACAGAAGGGAAAGTGGTAGACGGCTATCTCCATAGTTTCAGCGTGAGGGGATAGATGATGCAAAGCAATTCCTGTCCGTGTCTGAAGTGATGGTTCTTACAGGTCCCCTACACTACCCCACCCCATAGTTAAACCAACGTCCTAAATTACCTTACATTTTCCTACATTTTATCTAAAACTTACTGAATCTTCCGGAGGTCTCTGGATTTTTCCCCAATCCACAGAAGGTCCCTTTTCTTGCAAAAATCTATGAAATAGCTTCCGAAATCCATCAAGGTCTTTTTTAGTGTGCTATGAAAATAGAAGTTATTGTTACAACTAGCAGAATGCTTAATATTTAATAAAAACAGATACATATTATACATTTAAAATATATTTCAATGAAATTCTTATACTATTAGAACATGGAGTAGAGCAGAGCCTTTTTTATACCCCAATTTAAAACTAAAGAGGAAGAAAAGCTAATAGGAATCACACTTAAAGGAATAAAAGCAAATAATCCTTCCCATCTCCCACCAGTATCATATAATCTGAACACCATTTGGTCCATGGGAATTCCAATTGATTCTCTACATATAATTCACCAATATCTTTCTCTACTCTTTTAAGCGAAAATTAATCTTCACCAAAAGAACAAAAAGGAACAAAACACAGCTAACCTCAAAACATGAAGTACAAATTGAAAACTGAAAATGAAAAGGATAATCTATTGATTTATAAGCAAAAAGTAAACACCTGCCTATTCTGGGAACCCTCTAATTAGCTGACAAAGTAACATGGTTCTATTAGAATTGGCTCTCTGGGGCCGGCCCTGTGGCTTGGTGGTTAAGTGCGCGCTCTGCAATGGTGGTGGCCCGGGTTCGGATCCTAGGTACGCAGCAAGGCACCACTTCTCCGTCCATCCTGAGGCCGAGTCCCACATGCAGCAACTAGAAGGATGTGCAGCTATGACATACAACTATCTACTGGGGCTTTGGGGGGAAAAAATAAAATAAATAAAATCTTTAAAAAAAAAAAAAAAAAAAAAGAATTGGCTCTCTGGAGGGCCAGCCCTAGTGGCCTAGTGGTTAAGTTCAGTGCACTCTGCTTCGGTGGCCCAGGTTTGGTTCCCGGGCGTGGACCTACACCACCTCTGTCAGTGGCCATGCTGTGACAGTGGCTCACATATAAAATAGAGGAAGATTGGCAACAGATGTTAGCTCAGGGAAAATCTTCGTCAGAAAAAAAAAGAGGAAGACTGGCTACAGATGTTAGTTCAGGGCAAATCTTCCTCAGAAAAAAAAAAGAATTGGCTCTCTGAAAAGGCATGCAGGATATATGGTTGATAAACTAACTTCTCACAATTCTATTAAACATTGGTATCCATTTCTCCAGGTGAATATATCAAAACACAGAACAAATTAAGTGTAATTTTGTCCTGATGCTTTTAGACTTTGGAAACATCCTAGAATTAAAAAAAAAAAAAAAAAGACAATGGTTTATAATGGCCAAATGTTGAAAATCCTTAACTGTTAAGCAATCATAATTTTTTTTTAATGTTGCCATTACACCTTGTGCTTATTTTAAGCTGGACGATCAGCAGCAGCAATAGCAATTCAGTATGCAGACAGATGAAAGCAAAAAACACTGTAGAGTCCTTACCTCAAACTCATGTGATGGTGCTGTGGTAAGTATTTTTTCTAGTTCCTTCTTCACAGATAATTCTAGCTCTTGTCTAATGACTTCTTGGAACTGGGAAGCACCATCCTGAGACATTGCTTTACTAAGATCTTAAAACAAAAATACAAAACCACCAAATGAAAAATCAGACAGTCATTCAAACAGCAGGTAAGCTACGAGTGATTTATCTCTGGTGTTCCAGCAAATGAAAAGGGCTCAATCCTACGGTCCCATCATCCTCTTGCAGGATTTCAGTAGTGTCAACCAGTTAGGACTATACAATCATATGGGCTCAAATTTGACTGTTTGGTATATCTATATGCTTTACTAGTGTATCTGAAACACTAATTAAACACTTTTGGGAAGATGGGGCAGGTAGAAGTAAAAAGAGTAATCTTCATTTGAACATATAGTTCCTTCTCTACTAATATTTCCCTTGTAGCCATCAAAGCTGAAGAACAATAAGAACTAGTCATGTTTATAAGGGCATGTTTTATTGAACATGCCCTTATGGAACTGCCACCTCATAACAGAACTGAAGGGGTTTGGCAATTTCGAAGAAGCAAAAGACTCCTCCCTCCTCCAGGCCAGATGAAAAATTTAAAGAATCCCTTCCATTTGAGAAGTAGAGCCACTCCAGTTTTATATTTCTTACTAAAGAAGAACTCCTTGAGAGAGGCAATTTCAAGGTGCCTCTCCTCCCACAGCAAAATCTTCTCTTTAAAAGGAGAAGGGCACAGGTCTGCCTCTCTACTTCTGGGCCCCAATTTCAGCCAAGACTTTTCAGTGCTTATCTGTGTCAGACAAGACTACCAGGGCTTTTGGCATAGCTAGGCATCTCTGAGACAGACGAATCTCACTAAAGGTGACAGAAATGCCTGTTAGATGAAAACAAACAAAAATAGAAAAATACAGAAAAAGAAAACATCCCAGGTCCAAGTACCTTGGAATAAAAATGCCAACATAGGTTGTTTCACATATTTAATCATCTAGACAGTAATTAGCCTGTCTACTTCTTATAAAATAAGGGACATTCAGGTTATTGCTCACCTCCCCTTTTATCTTCAATACCTAACTCAATCTTATTTTATAAATGTATTTTTGAAACTTATGTTCAAATATTTTGTTTGAGAACTAATTAGTTCTACAAATGTTAGTTAATTTAGCAGAATCACATTTAAATAAAGCCAAAAACATTCCAATCAAGTTTTATTATTGAAGTTTATTTAACTTCAATAAACCTAAAAACAACATAAATTCCTTCATTTGTTATCTGGGCAGAAGGAAACATTTAAATAGACAGAATTAAAGCCACCATAATCAATATTTTTAAGATGCTTTTGAGAGCAGAAATTAGTAAATTATGTATCTCCTGAGGCAATTTATTTAATGTAGATAGCCTCTCTCTTTCCTAAATATTTAAAAATGTTAACAAGTGAGATATTTAACATAGCTCTTCAAAAATCTTTTTATACACACTTTCAATCATATTAAAATCCACAAGAAAAAAAAAAAAACAAGGAAATGTAGTGAGAGCACACAACCTAATCCCAAAATAGCCATCTTCCAACTGTGCTCTTTTTATAGGCATAAACCACAACACAACTAAGTTTATGGACTCCAGTAAAACTACCACAGTCACCCAAACTGTGGTTCATAAATAACTTCTTTGTGAGCTAAGAAACACACGTGTGTGTTCCATAAACAACTTAAAGATATGTTTCGACTAATAAGTAGCAATTTGATTACAATCTATAAAAATCCATGACAATGGATGAGCATTTATGCATAACTATCATAGGTAATTAAAAACTCCTGCAGAACATTTTCAACTAGAGTTAATGTGACATGAACCATGCATGTTCATCCCTTGGCTGACTTATTTGTAATTTAAAATTTGTCACAGATTAGGTCCCCCACCCTGCTGCCCCACCATGTATACCTGGGATGTCTCTCCCCCAGTCTTTAAGCTAACTCCCATATTAATGTTTAGGAAATAATCTAGAAAAATCTACTAAATATAAAATCTCTAAATTAACACATGAACTGTTTGATTCTGTGTCACAGACAGATTAAAATAGATCTAGAACTATCTAATGTTTTTTAAAGTAAGTTTTTTTGTTAGACTCAAAGACATCTACAGATGCTGCTTTGTTGCTGAAGTTAGATCCTGAAAGCCGGGCATTCACAGTCACATTCCTAAAACACAGTGATGGAAAGAAACATTTAACTTATGGGCAAATGCCAAAACGAGATAAAACTAAATGTAACTGCAAAGTTTAAAAATAACTATAGTAGCTGTTTGAGATTTGTCCACACGAAAATAGTCAAAAAGAAAAAAAAACCCCACCAAACTTTAGAGACTCCCTCTGCAGAACAACAGCCTATCAATGTACACAATTTAAGGTCAAAACACATAAAACTGATGTCACTATCCTCCCTACCAAGCCAAGGAAGGCTGGCTGAAAGACTCACATTTAATACTACATGTGATCTCTGCCAACTGCACCAGGTCCAACCTTCAGACAGAACCAAGAAAACTCAAACACAGATTCAAATTTGAGTTATGACAAAGTTCCCTAACCTTTATTCCTCTCATTTGTTTGATATAGCACCAAATGCAAACGAAGAACCATTTGTATGCCTTCTACTCCCTCTACAAAGATGAACAGCTTACGCAACAAAAGAACATTGCAAGCCTATCACCTCTTCCATCCCATGCCACTGCTGTTTCCTTTCCCTTCCCCTGGGCAAAGTGCTACTATGAAGTTCTGTTTTTCAGTGATTAAAGAATAAGGGCGGGTTTTTAAGGAATAAAGAAAATTCAAGAATAAGGAAGTGTGCTTAATCAAGACAAGTGTCTATCTTAAGCACCTGGCACAGACCAGGAGGCACAGAGCTAGAAACTATTCCCTTTGCAGTGACCTCCTTATCCATCCTGAATTTAAGAAAGGTCTGGAATTTCACGTAGGAAAAGAAGTACAGACCTTATAAGCTTTCTTGGATTTAACATTCTCAGGTTACACTTCTGGCAATGACAGCTGTGTTTCTAATGGAAGGTCAAGTAAAAGAATCCCCTGAATAATGTAAGATTTCTAACCTCCTAAAATGTTTTGTCTCTCCTCACTTCCTAGCAATGGAGAATTGATCCTCCTGGACTTTAGACAGAGAGTGGATTAGGAATCAAACATTTCATTACCTCAGTCATAAATCAAAACATTTTTAGAGATGAAAAGGAACATTTAATCTACCCTCAACATTTTACATATGAGGAAACTGAGGATAAAATAGTTAACTGACTTATCTAAGGTCACAGAGCAGGCTAACGCCAGAACCTGGAAGCAAAGCTAGTTTATCCTGAGCCCCATCCTACCACAGTGAGGTGGAAATATCCTGCTCATTTTTTCCTCCTACTCTGGCTCTCTTTAATCCTTGGCACAAAATCCCTAAATAACACTCTCCTCCAAAATCATTTCTATCAGAATGTCTTCTTATACCCAAGAGAACAGACAGGAAACTTCCCATTACATAAAACTGGGCTTACTAGAATTGTCTTGGCTGACTTACTTATAATTAAGTCAATGTGGGATAGAACAGGCAGTAACTTTTTTTTAGAAGTTTTTCCCCCACCTCGATTTCCTAATTCTTCCTTGTTCACAAGAACTAAAATTTCAACATCATGGACTTTCCTACCCAACTGGAACCAAAAAAAAGGAGGATGAGGAAAGCAATAGAATCATAAGGAAGGAGACATTCCATCTAACAAGCGATTGTTTTTGTTTCTTAATTCAGGTATTTCATTTCATCCATTTCAGCAACTAAGTATACATAACACTCTTCTCTGACCTCCTGATACCGGCACAAACAAAACAACTTCACATTCTAAAGTAGAAAGCCAGCTTCACAATGCACAGGCCATGGAAAGGCCGCAGAAAGACCACCAAGAGCAACAAAGAGGGTGAGGAGCCCTCCCCAGGCCACCTCCCACCACTCACTAGATCTGATCAATCCCAACCTTCCTTGGAAACCCACACTGAGAAGTACCCAAAGTCAGAGAATTGGAAAGCTCGCTTAATCTGTTTTAAACCAGAAATGGGTTATGACCCAAATAAGCATAAAACTCTTAAGAATGTAGTGACAACTGGAAGTAACCATGAACAAAGTCGAGGACATATACTGACTAGTTTTATGACCAATTAAAGCTAACCATCCTCTTCTGGGCTCTCACTGCAGTCCTTCAAACTCAGTTATTTGTGAATATTCCTCCTAGAAAAGCTTTTCATCTTTGGATTCCATTACCCAATATTACCCTACATCTTCTCCTACCTCTCTGACCAGGCCTCAATTTCCATAACTGGCTCCTCATTCTTCTCCTACGTCCTGGGTTTCCTAAGATTCTGTACCCAAACCACTTTTTTCCTCAATTATTCCCTTACCAGTCTCCTTATTGATAACTCCTGAATATGTGCCTCTCATCCTGATCTTTTTTCCAGGCTCACATTCCCTATAGCCTTCCAGACCTGCTGCACCTGGATACTCAGCTGGGTATCTAAACTAACTTCATCTCCCTGACCTCCCTGCTCCTCACGGCATTAACATTCTCCTAGTGACTCCGAGGTGACCTGGAAATCTCAGTCACAGTTGGCTCTTCCCTCCTTTCCCCTCACATTACATCTAATCCAATACTATACTTTTTTTTGGCCTTGGGAACATTTCTTTTTTTTATTTTTTTTGTGAGGAAGATTCAGCCCTGAGCTACCACCCATGCCAATCCTCCTCTTTTTGCTGAGGAAGACCGGCCCTGAGCTAACATCTATTGCCAATCCTCCTCCTTTTTTTTTCCCCCTTTTTCTCCCCAAAGCCCCAGTAGATAGTTGTATGTTATAGTTGCACATCCTGCTAGTTGCTGTATGTGGGACGCCGCCTCAGCATAGCCCGACAAGTGGTGGGTCGGTGCGCGCCCAGGATCTGAACCCGGGCTGCCAGTAGCAGAGTGTGCCCACTTAACCGCTAAGCCACAGGGCCGGACCCCAATACTATACTTCTTAATCGAATCACCACAATTCCATTCATTGTTTTCCACTCCCATTGCTGCTACCTTAATTTCCCTCCCATTTTCACTCTCCTGATCATGATGACAACAGCTTTCTAACTAGTCTGCCCATCTGTTACTCTACTCTGGTGGTACCAGGCAGAATGGACTGGTCCCCCTAAACTGCAACCTCAATCATATCACTTTTCTTCCTCATTTGATGGGATTTTCATTTGATGGGAAATAAATACAAATTCCTTGGCCAGGCATGTCTTAAAAGCCAAGTTGAAGCACCTTTTGAGTAGCCAAGGCTAATGAAGGTGCTAAAGGAGAATGCCTAAAAGGCTGCAATTTCCTACTCTATTCGTGACATCTCAATAGTGCTTCCACAACTTTAATGTGCATACAAATCACCTGGAGGGTTTGTTAAAACACAGATTCCTGGGCAAGCTCCGCGAGATTCT
The DNA here is from genome assembly GCF_057802395.1 of Ceratotherium simum simum. Taxonomy (NCBI): domain Eukaryota; kingdom Metazoa; phylum Chordata; class Mammalia; order Perissodactyla; family Rhinocerotidae; genus Ceratotherium; species Ceratotherium simum. The sequence continues at coordinate 21,588,639 of NC_141910.1, forward strand.
GACTCTGTGGGTCTGGAGCAGGAGAATATGCATTTGTAATAAGCGAATGCTGCCAGTATTGCTTTGAGTAGCTCTGATATAGATTATACTCCATTTATCTTAATATGTTTGCAGCAGCCATGCACGGCATTCTTTTCCCTACCCCAATACAATTCTGTCACTTATTCTTAGCTCCAAGGCCACGTGCTTCAGAAATGGCACCCGACCCAGATTGGTCTTAAGCCTTTCCAGTGGTTGGTTTAAGCATGAAACATAATATGATTTTGGCTAGTAAGCCACAAAGGTATAGTTTGCCAAAGGACGTTGAAGAAAAGCTTTCCTCACTGAAAAAAGAGACACATGGGAAGAAATAGTACCTTTTCCACCCCTGAACATAATGAGTATGTGTCAATTCCTCACCTCCAGTTTCTTCTGCTTTGGTGACCTTGAAGGAAGCTGACCCAAGAATGAGACAGATTAAGAGAGCAGGGCAGAAGGAAAGAGACTGATGCAGTCTTTGTACTGAATTAACCAACATTTGAACATCCTACTTTAAGATTCATATGATACAAGTCCCTCATTTTTCAAGCCAACTGAGTTGGTATTTTTCTGTCCCATGAAATTATAAGATTGTTCCAAAACACATCTCAGTTGTTGTTCAACACTTTTAGAGAAGAGTAGGCAGAAATGAGGAGAAAAAATTAGAAATTAACAGCCCAATGTGAATTCCAAAATCATGAGAATCACCCCAACCTCCAGGAAATCTCCCTGATCCTGCAGCCCCCAAAGGCTCAAATTCTGTAACCTGAGTAGCTTCTCCTATTTTGGGGGTGGCATTCCTATTGTTCTAGGTAGTAGCTTCTGAACATCCAAAGAGGTCTTCCTTTCTGCCACAACTCTTTTATGTGGAGGTTTTAATCACTCCTGCCTCTGCACCATAATACCCCCTAAACTTTAATTCTTTGTTTAGATGTCTGTCTGCAATACTTTAAGGGCACAAGCCATATTATGTTATTCAACTCTTTTTTTCCTCAACACCTACCTCAGCACCTGGCACAGTACAGGCACCTGATAATATGTAAATAAATTGGAGATCAAGACTTAAATTCTCATAATAGTGGCTTGACCAGCCACTAATATATCATTTGTCACAGTTTAGTTAAATGTAATCTTCCTCTAGAAATCTTTCTAAACTAAGCAAGATTGCCCATTACATGCTCACATGGTAGATCCTTGTACCTCTCCTTTATAACATCATACCTTTTAAAATTTATTCAATGTCTATTTTACCCAACAGATTACAATCTCTGTAAGAATATATCACGTCTATTTTGTTCACTGCTGTATTCCCACTGCCGAACACAGAGCTTGAGACATAGTAAATACTCGAGTAATATGTATTAAATAAATGAGTAAGAGCCTATTATGATACAGCTACGTGCTGGGAATAAAGAAGGTAGAGTCCAGTCTAGTGGAGGTAGTGTGTGATAAGGCCAAGAGCCATGATTCTGGTCAGGCGGAAGCAGGGCTAAGAAAAGTATGGACCATATCTTGAATACTTGAAGTCTCTAAGACTTCTTAAGCAGAGGCTGATTTATCAGTCAAGTATCAGGGATGCGGTCAAAAAAATTCCAAACTGGTAGGCAATCTAGACAAAATGACCTCTAAATTTCCTTTCAATTTTTATCACCCTGTATAAAAGTCAGCGTAATGTTTTCACTAACTTTAGAAATTAAACAAAATTGGGCAATTTATATATTTATATTTAGCTTAATTTAGGAAAAATATGGAAAAATATAGTCTATGTCATTCAATCATATAAGAAAAATCAGTTGATTTTATATGATCAATTTTATATGATCTTTTAGTATTAAAGTCAATGTTGATTATTTTAGATTGTAAACTATAGTATGACTGTTTACATTTACATAGATTTTTAAGTGACTCAGCTTTACATACATATGAATACTTATTAATAAATGCTTTTTGATAACAAAAATGAAAAGGTACCAGGCTTTTGAGAACTGTTCCAGCACTGAATATGCAGAGCTATTTGCTAATCAAGACTTTTGCTAATCATGCATTGCTACTTAAAAAAATTTTTTAACTGTTAGAATATATACATAAACCTGACTTCTCATTAATAATTAAGATTAACCTTGCTTTCATACAACAGAGTAGCTCTTAAAATCTCAAAAAAACAAAAAACAACAGAAACCCAGAAAATATCAATTCTGGAAAACAGAACATTCAGAAGAAATGTGTCAACTAGCTAAAAAATATCACTTTGCATTAAGTTTAATGGATGATAAGAAGAAGGCATGCCAAGCAGTCCATCACACTCATTTGTTGAGAGGAGAGAAAAGGGATACCAACATAAAATTGTCATCAAGGGGGGCTGGCCCAGTGGCGTAGTGATTGAGTTCACCCATTCTGCTTTGGCAGCCCAGGGTTGGCAGTTTCAGATCCCAGGGCGCAGACCTACGCATCGCTTATCAAGCCATGCTGTGGCAGACGTCTCACATATAAAGTAGAGGAAGATGGGCATGGATGTTAGCCTAGGGCCAATCTTCCTCAGCAAAAAATAGGAGGATTGGCAACAGATGTTAGCTCAGGGAAATCTTCCTCACCAAAAAAAAAAAATCCTCATCAAGGACCAAACAATGATTTGGCAGGCCTGCCCTATAATTTGATACATGTGCATTTAGATAAAGATTTTGAGCATGGAAAGGCTTTAAGGTCAGTGAGTCCAATTCCTTTATCTTGGAGATGAAGACAGGGGTCCAGAGATGCTGACTTGCCTCAAGACACAGTAGCAGTGCCGAGCTGGAATCCAAACCCTGTTGCCTGGTGCCTTGCTTCTCCTTCCTGGAGGAAGGTCTCTTCTTTCTTGGTTACAGTGCATTTACATGGTTTATCACCTCCAGGTGTATGCCACTAAATCTGAATGAAAACCAGCAAAAACCCAACTACGACTATTATGTGAGGTTATTATGTAAGGTTAAAACTACATATCAGAACAAGCATTCTCTTATGCAACTTTTCCTTCTATATTATTTATTTTCTGGGCAATGAAAAATCGAAAAAAGCTTTTATGCACTCTATAAATATTTTATTACCAAGGCTAAGCATTTACCATTGGCATAAATGGGCCCAAAACAGTGCACATAACAATGTTATTCTGTTTTCCTGCACTCCTTGGAAGTTTTAAAATTCTAGGCAGGGCTATAACATAAATGAAACATCACATCAACCTTTGCCAGGGCAGCAATCAGAAGAAAATACAAACTCCAATCACCTTGTCTGCAGGTTTTCGTGGCCAAGGAACAAGTGGAGCTATCGTTAAAGGGAGTGTCCCCTAGAATAGTATTTTTTACCATTCGGTGACTAAGAAGATGCGAACTAAGCATAATATGACTATTTCATGTACATGAATATAATGAATAGTATTTTTTTAAAGATACAAGTGAAATCACAGAGAAACAGGGAACTCTCTTGATGTACACAGGAAAAACTAACAAATACCTAGAAACGTTTTAGAAAACAAAACATTTTGTTGTTTATGTAAGTTAACTAAGACAACACAGCCAATTTCTCCATGGTTCTCAAAAACAATCTTTAATTGTCAAAATGGTTTGGGGGCACAATTGATTTCATTTGGCAATGACTGAGAAAAATAAACAATGAGACTGTTGGCAGAGGCAGAATTTGAGCCCTAGACAATTACTTTACAACCAACTAAAGGAAATGCCTGCATCACCAATCAAGAGAACTGGGAAACAGCTTTCAAATGGAGTATTATGCCCTTTCTCACATATAAGCCCAATCAAAAAACACATAAAATAAAGTTTAATTTTCTTTCACTAGTTTAGCAAGCCAACTTTCACAGACTTTAATGTTATTGATAGAAAGATGCATACCTAGTAGCAGCATTTTAGAGATCTAAGACATATGGTTTCAATTAATAGTCACTGTGCCTGGGACAACCCATCAAATTACTCAAGACCAAGATGTCCACAATTCAAACACTACTATACCAAGTTCAAAATATGATATTTTAGAAAAGAAACTGTAGGCTGTGTTAAAAGGACACCAGTCTTTAGAAAATCTCCAGGTTCTAAAGAGATCTTAAGCAATCAAAAGGGTGGTAAGTGAATCATATTTCCTCATTCCCAAATCCTCAGAGGATCTCCCCCACAATTTTATTCTAATATTGCTGGGATTTTCTCCACCAGCATAAGTTCTGGATATTAAGAAGAACAGCATTATGGAAAGTTAGTACAGTCAACTCTTTTTTTGTGTGTGTGAGGAAGATCGGCCCTGAGCCAACATCCGCCAATCCTCCTCTTTTTTGCTGAGGAAGACCGCCCCTGGGCCAACATCCATGCCCATCTTCCTCCACGTTATATGGGACGCTGCCACAGCATGGCTTGACAAGCGGTGCATCGGTGCGCGCCCGGGTTCCGAAGCGGTGAAGCCCCGGCAGCCACAGCAGAGCACACACACTTAACCTCGTGCGCCACTGGGCCGGTCCCTAGTCAACTCTTAATTATTCATTTTTATAGACAATCCAGAGTTAGTTTGACTTTCAAATATTTGTTTATACAAACTTTTCAATAATGGATATAAAATAACATATTTTATTAAATTAATTAATTTCAGTTATTCAGAAAAAAATGTATTTAGTGTCTATGTGGAAAGTGAAATGAAGGTATCAACATTTATACAAATTTTCTTGGAAAGAAGACGTTGTGGCTTTTTTGTAATAATGAAGAGAACTTAAGAGTGTTCCCAGAGAGTTCTCTCTGGGAACTCCTATTATCTGCACTTCCATAAAAAGTACCAAATACAACTTGGTGGAAACTGGAAAACCACAGTATATTATTCTTTAACCTAGAATATTTTCATTATTAGGCCAACTAATGTTCTTCACGCAAATTATCTCATTATTGTAATTAAAATTACTACAATTCATAAAATTACTACAATTTTCTATGAAGAAAAAATAACATACACAAGAATGGTCTCTGAGAAGCAAAATTACAAGAAAACACCTACCATTCAAAATTAACATCTTAGAGTAATTTCCTTTTAAAGTTAGTTTTCAATTTATCTTCAGAATGTTAAAATGGCACCTGAGAAGTATACCAATTAATATTTCTCATTTCTCTGTTCCTTGTCAATTTCTTTTTCCTCAGTAGGCTTTCACAAATGAAAATCATCCATCTTACTAGAAGAAAGACCCAGTTATCAAGAACAAAGGCAATTTAACCAGAGATTACAAGGTCCATGTAGGAAAATAAAGTTTTCATCAGCTCAACTCTTTGCGTTTAATTTTTCATTTATAACGGTGACTTTGAATTTAACTAAATCCCTCTCTCTAGCAACATAATGAATCCTAAGCCACATCTTCAAAAAACGAGGAGTGTGCCTTAGTCATTGCTTTGCCCCCTCTAGTCCTGCCTCTGGTCCTGCCTCAAATCTATGCCACAATCCCCCTGCGCTAAAAGCATCCTAGTCATCTAAATAATCAGCAGCAGGCTAAATTTGGTCTTGGGATTTGAGAAGAACCAGGCCTCAGAATGCTTCTCATCCCTGCATTCATCTGAGACCCCCCAGTTATAATTAGCTCAGCTAATCTTCCTTGGCTAGCTGCCATCTACCAAACAGGAATCACCAAAAAAGTCATAAAAAGAGAATTCCAACAAATGAGAAAGTTGACAGGCCTTAAATATTTTATAAGTGACACAGAAGTACTCAAATGGCTTCCCCTGAAATATAAGAAAGCACCTCAATTTAAGAACATTAAGGGACATTTTTATATAATTTAGATAGATAATGCCCTATTAAAAACCGTTCAAAAAAAGTTCCTCTAATATTACAGTATAAGCACATAACATGGCCTTAGCTGGCTAGATGACAATAGTCTCTGCACCATGTATAAGTTTCAAATCATGTAGGGAAACTACCCCATTGCTCTCAGAACTTTTAAAAAGCAAAATCCCAAATGGCATCCATTGACAACCTGGCAAAAAGTCACACCTGCTGATTACCCCTAGCACCTCCAACTGGGACAAGGAGGTATCCCCTCTTAGCTGCTATTCACATTTATTTAGAATAATTGGGGGTGCAACAACCCCTGTGATGGAGAAAACTAGCAAACGGAGAAGTAATTTCACTGGCAGGCAGAAGGTGACCTGAGAGCAGAATACACACAGCTAGGGGATTGCGCCCTAGATCCAGTAAACAAGAGTCTTCCTATGAGAAGGAATCTTAAGCGCCTGAGGAACATAGACTTGGGAGATGCCCAAAGAAAGCTGAACCTTCTTTTGGCCAAGGATATATACTGAGGACTCTCCTATCGACGTTACATATTTTTATTAATTGAACATTTCTACCTAATAACTTATGGTCAAAGTGCTTGAGAACAGAGATGCCCAGCTTTCCTATAAAGCACATTGCCTAGATTGGGGGGAAGAGATGCAAGCAAAGTGCATCCCCCAAGATCCAGGATATTAAAAAACAAGCAACCCCAAGTTCCAGGATGTTAAAAATCATGTGTACATAACACAGGTATAATTCCCAGGTCTTCTAAATTTCAAGTGCCCGCCATACGAGTTCCAGGAGAAATCCCAGTACAGAGCACTGCACACTGTAAGCACTCAAAAATGTTGTTGACTGGGCTGAAACAAAAACTAGCACCTGGGGCCAGCCCAGTGGCATAGTGGTTAAGTTCCGACTGCTCCACTTCAGTGGCCCCGGGGCTCGGGTTCAGATTCCAGGTGCAGACCCACGCCACTTGTCAGCCATGCTGCTGCTGTGACCCACATACAAAACAGAGGAAGACTGGCACAGATGTTAGCTCAGGGCTAACCTTCCTCAAGCAAAAAAAAAAAAAAAAAGGAGGAAAGTTGGCAAGATGTTAGCTCAGGGTGAATCTTCCTTAGCAAAAAAAAAGAAACAAACTGGCACCAACTATGTATTCACATCACCGTTCAAGCTCCCCCCCACCCCCACACTTTTTTTAACACATCAATTCCCAAATACTGGAGGCCTGAATACCAAACTTAGAACAGAGAATAAAGAACGGTCATACCTGCCCCGTTTCTGTTTATTTCTGTTGCTGACATGTGGTTATACTTATGGTGGCAATGCTGTGTGAAAGGCCACCATCATTTTAAGAAAGAAAAGTAAAAATTACTGGCCATCTAATATGTGACTAGTATTCACATAATTCATCTCATTTCAGCTTCTCAATAACCCTGTGGCATAAGTATTAATACCCAATGTTTATATAAGCAGAAACTGAAGTTCAGAATAGTTGCGTGTCTACGATCACCTTTTAGTAACAGGATTCAAACCTAAGTCCATACCTTTTTATCTTTCTCAACTGACGTAATCTAAGAGGGGTTATAAAAAAAAAAAACAAACAGCCAAAATGTAGGCTAACCTACTAAAAAGTAACACCGAAAGTTGTGAGTTTCTCACTTGTCATTCACGACAAATTCTTTTAGAGCATCCACCACTTCAAGACACTGTAAATCCCCCAGGGATATAATAATCTTTGCCCACAGGGAACTGACAGTCTAGTTAGAGAAACAAGCCATTTACATAAGTTTTTAATGTAAGAGGCAACAAAAGGTATTGGAAAGGAGAAAGGTTTTAGACATATTTGTATAAGAATTTCAGTGCTTACTAGCTGTGAACTTTGGACAAGATACTTTAAAATTTTTCAGCTATAAGGTCATGATAAAAATCTGCTACCTCTCAAGGCTCTTGTGAAGCTTAAAGAAGTTTGTACAAAATTTAAACAATAATAATCAGGAGCACAATCACGTTAAATTTGGGGAGAGAGAGGTGTCATTTTTGTGCCAAACTGCCAATTTAAAAGGAAAACTACCATTTAAAGCAAAAGTGGATGGCAACTAAATGCTATATTGGATTGAATCACGGAACAGTCGCCTGAATAAGTCTGTAGTTTAGTTAATAGTAATGTATCTACGATAATTTTTTAGTTTTGACAAAGGTGCAACTTTTCTATAAATCCAAAAGTATTCCAAGGTAAAAAGCTTATTTTTTTAAAAAGCAGATGACAAGGGAATGACAACATTCACAGCAACTCTTAGGCATTGCCACTTGATTTAGGATCTCCCTAAGACAGTTACCCATTAACAGAAAAGGCTGTGAAGTCAGTCGAAGCACACCACCTCCGCAAGCTATTCTAAAGCATAACTACAAGGAACACCTGGAGTTTAACTAACATTCTTAACTTTTAAAGAGAAGTGACTTGTCCACTTTTCCCTAGCGTATTCTTGCAAAATACTGGCTTTCTGGTCATTAAATTTTGTTGTTGCTGTACACAACCAGCAAATTTCTACCCGTTACCTCTGCCTTTCTATTCTTGACTAAGACATTTATTCAATCAGAACATAAGAAGCATCTCTCACCACATATAAGGTATAACATTGATTTGAAAGTCTAATGACAAGTGACATTTCTGAGCTTAGTGCTAAAGATAGGTATAAGTGTCCCATCTGTTTCCATAACAAGACAAGCAGTCAAATTCTCTTACTTCAATCTATTATACAAAACTCAAAGAAGAGTTAATAAAGTGATGTAAAACTTACTGGGGCATTTTTATTCCAAGGGTCAAATGATGGCCATTACTGACACAATTTTTTTTTAAGGTACGTCTACATCTATTGAGAGTCACATTAAGTGGTTGTGAACTTTACTAGCTGTGTGTTCAGCGAGATGGCTGAAGCTTTCACACTCTGGGGTCTGCAAGAAAAGGGTTTACTTGCATACCAGACGGCAAACCCTATGCTAGAAATTGGTGACAGAGGCTTAAGGTAGCAACAATTCAATGTGTACAACGTACACACACATACATGCAATGTTACTGCTTAACTCAGTGGAGAGGCATTCCTTAGCTCTTTTTCAATACACATGTAGAATTTAGAGAGCAATTTTCAAATTTCAAAGAAACCTTAATAATCTTTCCAGATTTCAAAGAAAGAAAAAAATAAAACACAGCAATGCAGCAAAGTCATTTCTCCTGCCGAAATGACCTCCAGCTTCTACGAGCTACTCCCGGTTTCGCAATAAATGAATCTGAGACTCAAACCACGTACACACAGACAGCGTAGAAGCTGAGAACACTAAAGCTTCCCCAACAGTCCTGGCTAAACCCACCCGCCTTCCCTCAGCCCTGCCAGTTCCCCTTCCCGTCTGCGCACGCACAGTTACCTTGACTTCGACCAGTAAGAGAACAAGAATTAACTAGCAGCCAAAACCCTGTTTATCTTCATTTATAGCCACTATCCCGGGGAGCCAGAGTACTACTAACCTGACTGCAGGGAGGCAGAATTAAACCTAGCAGAGCGCAGGGGTATAAATTATACGTAGCTGAAACGCCAATCCAGCAGCTCAAATGTCAATTTAACGAAAAGGGTTTCGCAAATAGTATCTCAAATGAACATTTCCACTTCCAAACCACCCACCGACCTCCCGACTGCCAGTACCCAAATTCGGCTGAAACAACCCAGGAGATAAGAAGCGTGTCTTACCTTGTACAAATCTCGACATTTTAGGGATTTATTAAAATACTCTGGCTTATATATATATTGTAATTTCTCGGAGTCAACCTATAGGGCAGGTCTCTCTTCCTCCCTTGCTTTAACAACCGACGTGTTCTTTCTCTTCTTCCTATGTTTAGCCACTTAAGGGAGTATTTATTCAAAGCAATTAAAACTGCCTCAAAAAAAAAAAAAAAATACACCCAGGAAAACCTCTCCCACTTCCAAAAGACAGAAACTTGGTGTGACTGAGTCTGCTTGGAACTCCTGCCTACACTGCGCTCCTGACACAGATGAGGGCTCGCTGGAGACTCCCGGAAAAGGTAAAATCACACGAACTTAAATTTCATCAATGAAAGAGGCGGATCTACAGCGGCTATTTCACCGCCCCCCTCCCCACGCCCTCCGAGGCTGGACGGCAGCAGGCACTGGCGGGCCGCACCCTGGCTCCCCCTTCCCTCGCTGCCGTCCAGCCTTCGGCCGGTTCCCCGGGAGACACTGGTCAACGCTGGCCCCCGCCCAAGCAGGGGTTGAGGAGGCGGGTGAGGCTGGCAAAGAAGGGCAATGCAACCATTTTTACCAGCCCATAAATATCCTGGACTTGGAGACGCTAAGAATTCCGCGCTTGGGCGGGCCGGGGCCTGCAGCTCCCCGCCTTCCGGCTGCGAGCGGCGGAACACGCTGCCGCCGCTTTTTCTCTGGAGGGGCCGAAGGCTCCATCGCCCCTCCCCCGCTGCGGACGCCGAGGGGCCATCCGCGAGGGGAGAACCCGTGTGCAGACCCGAGTGCCAGGCACAGGAGCCGGGAGAGCCCCGACCCTACCCTCACACATTCTAGTTCCTCCTACCCTGCGCTCTTCCGATCCCCAAATTCGGCCTCCGGGGCCACATCACGGGTCGGGGCTAGGGGCTCTATACATTTCAGAGAGGGAAACACCCACCTAGAGAGTCGTAGGAAGCTCACCCCAGCCCCTCCCCAAAACGCCACCGAGACCCACCTTCTTCCTCTTCCTTTAGCAGCTGGGAAATTGGGGGCGTTTATGGCGCCCCAGGAAGAAGGCTCGCAGGCTGAGAGAATGTCACCTCTGAAGCACCCTTCTCTCCCCCACCTCCCCTCACACATGGACACCTTGAGCCCCTCGTCAACGATCGCAGCCCAGCTGCTGACCCTCTCCGGCCACCCCGCTGCAGCCTCTCCACACCCAGAACCCCCTCCTTCTCCTAAACAGTTCCCCTCCCCCCCATTTGGAGCAGCCCCCTTCAATGCGGAAATGTCCCTGCCGCGCAGATCGACAGGAGCAGCCGCCAGTCAGGAGCGGAGGCGGACGCAGAGCCTGGCCAATGAGACGCGCGGAGGTGTCAGGGGGCGGGGTGTCCGCGGCCCGAGGGAGCCCAGTGGAGATGGGCGCGGAGCCCAATCCTGGGATCCCGCGCGTGGGAGCTGTACAGGCGGCGGAGGGGCGAGGGGTGTTTCACCAGTAAAACTCCCGGCCTTCTCCAGATGCTTCAGCGAGGGAGGGAATCTGAAGCACGAGTAGTTATTTTTGCAGTCCGTAAAAATGTTCCCTTGTACCAGAGACTCAAGATAGGTGTCTGGCGGATAGAGCCAGAGCACAGCACAGCAACTACCCCGAGAGAGCCCAGGCCCTTCTCAGTAGACACAAACTCTACTCACCACATCTGTTCTGGGGAGGATGAAGATACATAAAGGAGTAAGGAGTGGGATGTGTGGTGCCCACTAATCGGAGGAGGGAGTTACGGCGTCAAAGAAAGTACCAAGTGAAGGCTCTCCCACCAGAACCACACCACCCGGGTTCCTATTCCTGTAGAGATTTCTGCTGTGATAGGTGTTTACTTTTCTGATCAAAGTGGAAATGGCTTAAGTTACCCCTCAAGAGATGCTCACCTTTTAATAGATTCTTGAAGACCTCAAGGAAAGAGGATGTTAAAAGATAGAATGTTGGCAGTAGCGTGGGGACTGCGAGAGGGCCAGCCCAGCGCCCAGCAAATCACACCTGTCATTGCCAACCGCACCTACCTGTAAGACTCAGTGCGCTTGTCAATGAGTGTGTCTTAAACTTTACACTTCATGACTCAACCAGCAAATGAACTGTCAGCGTTCTCTTAGGCACCTTCAATAAACCAAGTAATTCTAGAAGAGTTTGAGGCTGTGGACAACACTAATCAATCAAGGTAAAGTGAGAATTTTAAATGACTCGTTCTCTAAACAAATTTTAATTTTTTTAGTGCCATATGTTGTATATGTTATTAGAAATGTTATTAGACAAGTAACACAGAAAAGGCCAGTGATTCATTTGTTATGCTAGAGAATGACAACCTTTGGTACTGTATTTCTTATGTGAAATCCCAAAAGATTACACCCAAAAACCTCTCAGGTATAAAACTAATTTCCCCTAAAGAAAACCAAAGAAGTGTCTAAAAATCCAGATGTCTACATTTTAATAACAGCATTTGGAGACTGAAGATCTTAATCAGAATCTCCATATCCTTTATGTGCGATAGAGAAATTGTTCCAGCGCTAAATAAGCAGTATTTATCAAGAAGCGTTAACACCAAAATAAAATACCATCAAAAGATTTGGGCCCCATAGGGTTGCTTAGCCTGCAAAAGATAAAGTTGAAGAGCAATGAAGAGATTTTAATTATACAAGGTTTAGTGTAAGAAGGATGATCAGTTATTTCTACCTTCACAGAAGATTAAGGGAGAGGAAGTGAGTTTTAATTGCAGCAAGAGCATTTGGTAATACCTAACAATGACATCTTGATTTATGAGTGATTAAATATTGAGATATAGTACCAAAGGATGTTGTACATTTACTGTCTCAAGAAATCTCCAAAAAGTAACTACTTGTCTTCAACGTTAAGGCCATAACCACCCAGAGGTTGGCTCTTAGAGAAGTAGCAGTCTAGAAGCTGTATTACCAAATATTGTTTCCAAATAGTGCCCTGTAAAATGGAATTTCTTTATTCAGTGGCTTAAATTTAAATTCTGAACCCCAAACATTTTGTAGAAGACCCTCCCACTCCCTCAGAGCTACTAGAAACAATCTCACTTGGCAGGTCATGTGGGGTTAGAGGAGAAAGATCATGGCCATTGAGCAATCTCAAGTCTGCTTAGAAGGCAGTTGCCTATTTATCTATACATTTATACATTTTAATACCTGAAAATTTGCTTTCTCTGGGTGTGTATGTGTGTTTAATCCTCTGTTTCATAATACACTGCTATGGAATTTCCCTTCAAGGTGCGTGATGCTGATATCTGTATCTTTAGCAGTCTGTAACATGGATAGATAGATTTACAGATTGAAGCTTTGCAGAAACTTGGGAGGGAATCTAAAGGAGGATGAAGATGGGGGATGGGAAGGAGTGTGTGTGCAGGGATGAGCTGGAATGAGATGGATTGTAAACTAAAAAGCCTGGAAGCCAATTTTTCGCTAGTACCGTATGCTACCATCCAAGGATGACATAAATTCTGCCTATTATTTTCTCATTCCTTCTTCCCACTTCTCCCTAGAAACGTGAGAAAATTCAGTTTACTATACCCAGTCCCATGTCCTGGGATGTATAGCAACTTTGCCGTATCTTTTTTTTTTTTCTTTAGATAGGAACATTCTATCAACAACTAGGAAACAATGGCTGCTGCCCTATTTCTAAACATCCTTTTTGGTGCCTTTTTAGATTTAGTGTCTGGTACATAGCAAGCACTCGATAAGTGTATAATGAATGACCAGTTTAGTGCTACTAAATCTTTTAAACTCGTAGTATTGTATCCTGTTCTCTACTCTTTGAGAGCTGTAAATAAAGTAAAAAAATTTAATTTATATTTAGAGGTAAAGAATTTTTAAGTTTCAGTTATTTCCACCTAGAATGTGAACTTGGGCCGAAGTACTGGAATAATAGCAGCAAATGCAATGTCTTGATGACTTTACAGTAATCTTTGCAAACTACTATGAGCATTATCCAGTAAGGGGTGGCTTAGAAATTGCTAAAGTATGAAGTAAGTGTACAGATGAGCAATGTGTGTGGTCTTTTATTTTTTTCTTGTCTATCCTATCCCCATCCCCTACACACAAGAAAATAAAGTGGTGCAGTTTTGGAGAACATCTCAGAGACGTAATAATTTCTATTTCATGCACAAAGTGTTTAGCCAAGAGACCGGGCAACAATTATACACTAGACTGTTGCCCACACTCAATATTGGCTCCCATCTGTACCCATCTAAATCCTAGACCACCCACATAAAAGAGGAAAAAGGGAGCTGCTGTTATTCAGCCAGAGGTTGCCAGTTACTGACTAGATCTAACAATAGGGCATTTCACTTGAGTCAAAAGGTAACCAAACAGGGTTAACTGGAAAAAGATATCAAATAATATCTGTAAGATGGACTACTAATGAATGAGTAGTCTAAGAAAATGAATGGTGTTTCCAAATTCTTGAGGAAGAGAAAGACTTCACTCTTTCCTGTTGCCAACACCCTGTTGTTAATGAATCAGGAAGTTTGCTGAAACAAGTTATGAATTTAAATTATGACATATCCTTCCATTTGTTCATAGTATGATTTTTAAATTACATTTGAAGGTTATATAACTTTTATATCGTAACAGTAGCAATTATTTCAAATAACTAAGATGCTTTAAAAAACAGGATTGTCTCACATAACAGATAATTATCTACAGAGTTGATAAACCAATCTTCCAAGTAGTTTTAAAAGTTATCAGTTTCACAAGAATGCAGTTTAACCACAGCATGCATTATCTTGTTCACCTTTATCAATAAATCCACTCCAGGGTCTCCTTTGAAAGCTGCATAGAAGGCAGGTCCTTACTATGTTGTCTCCTGTTTCTTCTGTTCTGCATATTGCCCAGAGGAGATCATTGGTGAGAAACGGTGATGCCCATGAAATTGTATCCCACTTGTGTGCCACACTGCATCTCCAGACCCCCCTTAATTATAGAAGCAGAGGAGTCATTTCCTTTAATGAGTAGGCCCAGGAATAACCATAAAGAAACACCCTATATTCTTTCAGTTTTTAGTAAACATAGTTCATTATGTAATCATAATTTGGAAATATAAAAAAACACTAAGCAATAACACATCTCTTACTAAACTCATAAGATAGAATAAACATTAGTCTGCTTTTCTATAGTGATGTTTGTATAGATGATGAGGTTACTTATTCTTATTGACTTTGAAATCCTCATAGAGAAGAGCTGTGAAATAGAAAAGCATTCAGTTTAATCCTATTTTTTTCTTCCTCTTTCAACCATATTAAAGATTCCCTGTTGTGCATTCCATCAATCATCTTTTGATGGTTTTCCAAACATCTCTGCCTCTGGTCTAGCCTATTAAATTTCCTGCCAGTGCCACCACTGGGAAGGAAAGGATAAAGAACTTCTGTTCCCTAACTTAGTCTCAGGGAATTTATTTTAAGCATTTCACACCCACCACCCTAACTAAATATTACAGAGAGGATCCTCAGGACTGTTCTTGGCCTAAATAAATGGGTAATTATGTGTCATTAAATGGGTAATATGATTAGGAAATAAAAAGTAACAATGTTTTTCCTTCTCTAGAGTGAGAAGAAGGAGGAATGTCATATTTAGAGAGAAGACCACAGGAAAAAATGTGGTATGTTAATGTTAAGTTCTGGTACCATTTTTAATTGAAATTTTAAAAAAATTTTCAATAAGAATGCACATCTTTTAAAAAAAGAAATATAACTAGTACCCAAATGCCCATAATGAGTAGCAGTACTCTCCTGCCCTACTTATCTTTACTCCAACCCTGCACCCTAGAGGCAACTATTTTTCTTCTGACAATTACCTCAGTTATATATACCTGATAGTTATTTCTAAATGCTTATATTTCTATTTCTTTGGTTTCTGGATTTTAGGCATTATATATTTTGACTTCCTATTAGAAAATAGATATGGACTTTGCTCACTTACACTCCCAGCCTTCTTTTCTACATTTGTATTAGTTTCCTAAACTTTGTAGAGCTATATATTCCAACTTTTCCTCATCATGGCGCAGAGAGAAAATGGCAATATTTGTATGGCATCCTGGGATAATCTAGAGGGAATTTGTGGACATCTATATTGGAGTTGGTGAAAAACGAATTGCTTTTTAAGTATATATAAAATTATAAAAATAAATGCAAAGTAATAGGAGAAATATTAAATATTGAATTTGTATAAAACTCTGAGATAAAAATCTTTTCAAATGAGAAATTTGAACTTGCCTGCATGAAGATAACCTTTTTTGAATCAGGTTTTGTGCTTTAAGTAGCTACACATAGTTTCTAATCAAGACTTTCAAATGATAATCTCTTCAAATTCTCGATAGTCACTGTGGTAGCTGAATAACGGGCCCTAAAGATATCCAGTTCTTAATCCCTGGGATCTGTGAATGTTACCCTGTGTAGTAACAGGGACTTCAAAAATGTGACTAAATTAAGGCTTTTTAGATGGAGGGATTAGCCTAGATTATTTGGGTGGGCCCTAAATGTAATCACAAGTGTCCTTATAAAATGTAGGCAGAGGGAGATTTGAAGACAGAGAAGAAAAAAGCGATGTGATGATGGAAGCAGTGAGGGGGAGCGGTGTAGAAAAGGCGATGCGATTCAGGGCTATGAACTAAGGAATGAAGACAGCCTCCAGAAGCTGGAAAAGCCAAGGAAATGATTTTCTCCTAGAGCCTCCCGAGGTAGTATGGCCTGGCTGACACCTTGATTTTGGCCCAGAGAAACCCATTTCGGACTTCAGTCTTCCAGAACTATAAGAGAATAAATATATGTTGTTATAAACCACCCAGTTTGTGGTAATTTGTTTCAGCAACCATAGGAAACTAATATAGTCACCATTCATGAGAAACATTGCATGAATGGGTGAAAACCATTTCTTTTGCAACCATTCAAAAATGTATAATGGTTGAAATTATATTCAAAGAATCTAACAGCTCTTTTTATTGACAAACTCAGTGATGACATTTGATGTGATACGGCAAATGGATTTTGAATGCAACTGAACTTTTTCCTAGCAAGTATTTTAAAATAATGATAAAGCTTTAATTTGAAAAATACACATTCGTTGTTGGAACAGTTAGACCAAAACTACTTTGGATACCAGTAAAAGGGCACATCAGCTGCAAGCAATGAGAAGTATCTAATGTCTGTGAAGTCAGAGTTTCAGAGCCACCAGAGTTGCACCATCCAGGAGTCCATGCTGGCTGCGATGTACTGAGCACAGCCAAGGAGGTATTCTACCATCTGGACATCTACTTCAGCAGCCACCTGCTAAGCACACTGCTATTGACCTTGCATAAGAGGCCTGTGGAACTACTGGATTTTTTCATCATCCGCTCCACCTTTAGAGACTCTGTTCCTCTTGGGCTGCCCTCTGATAAAGGCTGCTAGCAGCTGGAGGCAACCAGCCCAGGGGGATCCCAACTGCCTGATTCAGGCCTGAAAGGCTCAGTATCATGCTTCACAACTGTAAGGCATTCAAAGCATGGAATTAGAAAATTCTGGTCTTTATTACCCCTCCCACCAATGCTGGGCAGCACACCAAGAAAATGAGAATTTGGAGCAGAGGGCATTGCTGGGAGAAAGAGAAAGGCCATTTTCAATACAGTGACTTTCAACGAGAATTTTACAGAGAAAACGTTAGAGGTCAGCAAACCTACTAAAGTTCTGGCTTTGCATGGATCTGTACAGTAACAAATTAAAAACTGAGATTATTCAAATAAATTTATTGAAGACTACTGTCTGGATTGGGAGCATCACAGACAGATCCAGAGACTTTAAGCTGTTTGATATATAAGCCTTTCTGACACAGACCAGTATGGATGGAGACCAGATAAAGCCACAAATGGAGTAAAAGGATAATGAAAGGGAAAAAAGATCCAGATACACCAAAACTTTCCTTAAGCCATGTTAGCTTGAGGGTTTTACCAGTTTCCTAGTGAGAAGGAGTAAAACAATACTAAAGTCACACTGATAATTATTTGAAATTTTTGTGTGCATATATATACATATATACATATGTAGGTTGGTATACATTCCATATATTTATTTATAATTTACATCCTTTCTTACTCCAAAAAGAATTTGAGGCCAAGATATGTATATTCCTGATTAAGTTCATTGCTTATTAAACTGGATATAGTACTTCTATAGTAGTAATTTAGTTTAGTCATTCTCATCTAATCCTTTTTGTTGTCTTTAGATAGTCATGTTAAAGAACCCCTTCAGGTGTTATTTTTTAAATGGCTTTTTCTGAACCTAGTGAACCCAAATGATAACAGTCTAAATTCTAGGGTCCGGAGAGATTTAGGAAGTAAGCAGAATTCCTTGTTGCATAGGTAGGTATACTAGATTAGGTATGGTAACATTACATGATGAATCTGTAAAGCTGTAAGTCCCTTCAGAAGAATCTCTACAAAATATGTACCATCATCTAAGAGTTCTTATGTGTGTTTGTTTTAATTTATTGGTGTTTTTTTTCCGTTTCAAGTACTCAAAACAATATTGGTTTCTAGGGAGGCAAAAGAATATATTGGAAAAAGCAGACTTTGGAAAATAGCCTATTTTTTTATTTTGAATTCTGTCTCTTAGAACCTGAAAACCTTGGATGAATTAATTGGTTAACTCTATGAGCTTTAGTTTCCTCACCTAAAGATGAGAATAACAACTAATAACCTGATAGCAAGAGCCTCTTACACAGTTGCCATAAATATCATCTCGCTCAGTGTTGGCACAGAGTATGAGTGATGATGATTTCAACTAATGATGATTTCCTGTATTGCCTTGCCATAACATTAATCTCAAGCTATTATTACTTGATTGTTATTACTTATTAAATATCTATTTTCCCTCCATAGACTGTAAGCTCTTTGAGAGCAAGGACCATATCTGTCTTGTATCCTCGGAACATATCACAGTGCTTGGCACATAATAGGCTCTCAGAAGAAATTTGTTGAATGGATTATCAAATGAGATATTTGTGAATGAACTTTAAAAGCTGTAGAGTGCTATGTAGGTGAATATTAGAGTCTTCCCTTTATTTCTTTAGGAAACTTGTTTTGGATGACAGTTAACTTATAAATTTACTTTTAGAACACTAAAGGAAGCACTTCAAAACAGGTTCTCTTAGGCACAATTAAGTAAAATTAGAAACGAAAGAGGAGAGGTTACAATAGACACCTCAGAAATACAAAAGATTATAAGAGAATACTGTGAAAAGCTATATGCCAACCAATTCAACAATCTGGAAGAAATGGATAAATTCTTAGAATCATACAACCTTCCAAAACTGGATCAAGAAGAAGTAGAGAATTTGAATAGACCAATCACCAGTAAGGAGATCGAAACAGTAATCACAAACCTCCCCCAAAATAAAAGTCCGGGACCAGACGGCTTCCCTGGTGAATTCTACCAAACATTCAAAGAAGACTTAATACCTATCCTTCTCAAACTCTTCCAAAAAATTGAGGGGGGGGGGGAAGCTCCCTAACTCATTCTACGAAGCTGACATTACCCTGATACCAAAACCAGACAAGGACAACACAAAAAAAGAAAACTACAGGCCAATATCACTGATGAACATCGATGCAAAAATCCTCAACAAAATACTAGCAAATCTCATACAGCAATACGTTAAAAAGATTATACACCGTGATCAAGTGGGATTTATTCCAGGTATGCAGGGATGGTTTAACATTCGCAAATCAATCAACGTAATACACCACATTAATAAAATGAAGAATAAAAATCACATGATCATCTCAATAGATGCAGAGAAAGCATTTGACAAGATACAGCATCCATTTATGATAAAAACTCTGAATAAAATGGGTATAGAAGGAAAGTACCTCAACATAATAAAGACCATATATGACAAACCCACAGCTAATATCATCCTTAATGGTGAAAAACTGAAAGCTATCCCTTTTTTGCAGGATACAAAATCAACATACAAAAATCAGTTGCATTTCTGTACACTAACAACAAAGTAGCAGAAAGAGAAATTAAGAATACCATCCCATTTACAATTGCAACAAAAGGAATAAAATACCTAGGAATAAACTTAACCAAAGAGGTGAAAGATCTGTACGCCGAAAACTATAAAACATTTCTGAAAGAAATTGAAGAAGACACAAAGAAATGGAAAGATATTCCGTGCTCTTGGATTGGAAGAATTAACATAGTTAAGATGTCCATACTTCCTAAAGCCATCTATATATTCAATGCAATCCCTATCAAAGTTCCAATAACATTTTTCACAGAAATAAAACAAAGAATCCTAAAATTTATATGGAACAACAAAAGACCCCGGATAGCTAAAGGAATCCTGAGAAAAAAGAACAAAGCTGGAGGTATCACACTCCCTGATTTCAAAATATACTACAAAGCTATAGTAACCAAAACAGCATGGTACTGGCACAAAAACAGACACACAGATCAATGGAATAGAATCGAAAGCCCAGAAATAAACCCACACATCTTTGGACAGCTAATCTTCGACAAAGGAGCCAAGAACATACAATGGGGAAAAGAAAGTCTCTTCAACAAATGGTGTTGGGAAAACTGGATAGCCACATGCAAAAAAATGAAAGTAGACCCTTACCTTACACCATACACAAAAATTAGCTCAAAATGGATTAAAGACTTGAATGTAAGACCTGAAACTATGAAACTTCTAGGAGAAAACATAGGCAGTATGCTTTTCGACATCGGTCTTAGCAACATCTTTTCAAACACCATGTCTGACCCGGCAAGAGAAACAATAGAAAAAATAAACAAATGGGACTACATCAAACTAAAAAGCTTCTGCACAGCAAAGGAAACCATCAACAAAACGAAAAGACAACCTAACAATTGGAAGAAGATATTTGCAAACCATACTTCTGATAAGGGCTTAATCTCCAAAATATATAAAGATCTCATGCATCTCAACAACAAAAAAACTACCAACCCAATTAAAAAATGGGCAAAAGACCTGAACAGACATTTCTCCAAAGAAGATATACAGATGGCCAACAGACACATGAAAAGATGTTCAAAATCACTAACTATCAGGCAAATGCAAATCAAAACTACAATGAAATATCACCTCACGCCGGTCAGAATGGCTATAATTAACAAGACAGGAAACAACATGTGTTGGAGAGGATGTGGAGAGAAGGGAACTCTCATACACTGCTGGTGGGAGTGCAAACTGGTGCAGCCACTATGGAAAACAGTATGGAGATACCTCAAAAAATCAAGGATAGAACTACCATATGATCCAGCTATTCCACTGTTGGGTATTTATCCAAAGAACTTGAAAACACCAATTTGTAAAGGTACATGCACCCCTGTGTTCATTGCAGCGTTATTCACAATAGCCAAGACTTGGAAGCAACCTAAGTGCCCATCAAGGGACGAATGGATAAAGAAGATGTGGTATATATACACAATGGAAGACTACTCAGCCATAAGAAACGATGAAATCCAGCCATTTGTGACAACATGGATGGACATTGAGGGTATAATGCAAAGTAAATAAGTCAGAGGGAGAAGGTCAAATACCGTATGATTTCCTTCATTAAGTAGTAGATAATAACAACAATAAACAAACACATAGGGACAGAGATTGGATTGGTGGTTACCAGAGGGGAAGGGGGGAGGGAGGAGGGTGAAAGGGATAATTGGGTACATGTGTGTGGTGATGGGTTGTAATTAGTATTTTGGTGGTGAACATGATGTAATCTATGCAGAAATAGAAGTACAATGATGTACACCTAAAATTTTTACAATGTTATAAACCAATGTTACTGCAATAAACAAAAAATTAAAAGAAAAAAGTATGTAAAAATATAAAAAATAAAATAAAAGTGAATTCCAACCTCAAAAAAAAAAAAAAAAAACAGTTTCTCTTGTGATAGAGTGTTTGCAAAGGTGGCCACAATTCTTCCCATCTCTGTGCCCTACTCTTTTGCAATTTGACTTTGTCACTGCTCCCATTAAAAGGTGAAGTCTTTTCTCCCCACATCTTTGTGGGGGGGGAGTCTGTGTTGGCCTGGTGACTTTCTTTGACCAACAGAATGAGGCAGAAGTGATGACATCCAAGTATTAGCCTGGAGAAGCTTTCCAGCTTTTAGTCTCCCCCATTGGAATGCTGCCCTGAGACCACCATATGAAAAGACCCATTCGAACCTATTAGAAAATAACAGGCTACATAAAGTAGAAATGAGTTTTTCCAGTTGAGGCCTCCTAGACCAACCAGCACTAACTGCCAGACATGCATTGGAGCCCATCTTGATCTCTCTAGCTCTAGTCAGACTGCCTAATGAGTCAAACTGGCCACATGAGTGACTCAGATAAGACCAGTAGAAAAATCACACAGCTGAGCTATATCCAATACTGTGTATTGTTACACAGTACAAGATAGCTGATAGAACCATAAATATATTGTCAAACAAGAATCAAACCATGCTCATGTACTCTTTGTTTAGCCCCAGAACTGCCCTTAATCTTTGCACACGGGGACTGTGTTTTTCATCTCACTCATTTCTCACCTCTAAACTCGGTTCTTCAAACCTTCTGAGGAAGAGATTTCTTTTGATCACTTTCCTTGTTAAATCAATATCCCTAAACTTAGAGATCTGCTTTTCAGCTAGAGCTTTTGAGATTCTGTAAGTGAGAAAAGATAAGTTTTGATTTTAAAATATATTTTTAAACATAATTTAAAATATATTGCTTTGAAGATGCACTCTATATACAAGGATATTTCTTGCAGTGTTTTAGTAGTAAAAACAAAGATACAATTCAAATGCCACTAATAGGAGAGTAGTTAAATTATGATAAATACATTTGGAATCAATATAAAAGGATACTATCAGTCATTAAAAGATGTGGTGGTAGTATAGATATTGAGATGGAAAAATATTCCTTATATCCTAAGTGGGGAAAAAAATCAGGCTAAAAAATAAACATAGTAAGACCCAGTTTTTACAAACTTTTGGGAAAAAAAAATTGCTTGCTTATTCATTATTTAAGACTGGATAAAAATACACCAAAATGTTAATGGTTACCTCTGGTGGTGAGATCATAGGTGAATTTTATTTTCTTCTTTCTAATTATTTTTATGTACTACTACTTCTACTATGAGCAGATATTATTTGTGTAATAAAAATAAAAGTCATGTTTAAGGTATAGACCTATCCAATGAGAAGAAAACTCTCGTTCTAGCACCAGCATTAAGCAACCTAGTCCCTCATTCATGAATATGGAAAATCAAGACTCACCAGATATTTGAGGAAAACCAATTGCACCAAAGAGAGGGACAATGATAAACAAAACAGAAAACTTAAATATGAAGGACATGAAGATTAATTCAGAGAATTAAAGATACTATATACATAAAACAAGAACAAGCTATATAAAAGGGACAATCAGAGTACAAGAAATAGTGCTTGGGAATTAAGAATGTAATTGCCGGGGCTGGCCCGGTGGCATAGTGGTTAAGTTCGTGTGCTCCGCTTCGGTGCTCCAGGGTTCGCAGGTTTGGATCCTGGGCACGGACCTATGCACCGCTTGTCAAGCCATGCTGTGGCAGGCGTCCCACATATAAAGTAGAGGAAGATGGGCACAGATGTTAGCCCAGGGCCAATCTTCCTCAGCAAAAAGAGGAGGATTGGAAACAGAGGTTAGCTCAAGGCTAATCTTCCTCACTAAAAAAATAAAAAGAATGTAATTGCCAAAATTAAACCATTTGATTGAAGGGATGAAAGGTAAAGTCTCAGAAATTCCTGGAACGTACAGCAAAGAGACAAAAAGATTGAAAATATTAGAGAAAAGTTATGATATGTGGTGTATTAATCCAGGAATTTCAGTATCCACCTATCTCCATTTTATTAAACTGTTGGAACTAGTCGTGTCACAAACATAAAACTTTTCTTTTTCTAAATGCTTCTTTCAATTTGACCTGTCAAATTGCCTTTTCCTGACTCTTGGCAACACCTTAGGCAGACTCCGTAGTTTTTTGGTTACTTTCAGCTTTTAAGACTCTAGTAGTTCAATTTAAAATTCCAATTTCATATTCCCATTTAAATTTCATCTCCCAATCCCCTCTCATTTTTGTTCAGGCCTTACCTGCAGCTCCAGGAACCTGCAGCGGTGAAAGAAGCATGGTCCATATTTTCACTCCTCTTCCCTCTCCTTCTGGTTGTAGCTCAAGAGTTGGGAGAGTGGGAGGAAAAATAGGGAAGAGTGATAAATGTCTCTTTAGTTCACTGGGTTTGCGATTACAGTTCTTTGTTGGTTGTTACTGCTTTGCTTCTATGTGGCCAAGATGCAAATACTAGCTTTCTGATGCAGTACTTATAAGATTTGGGGGGGGGACCAGGAGGAGGGTGCTTACAAGGCCTTCTTTACAGTTCCTTGACCTGGGAGATTTAATGCAAACTTGACTTCTTCTATCCTACCTCAGCTCTTACAACTGGCAATACACCTCACAAATCCTTGCTATAAGGATCCCCAAAGACTGCTCTCAGAATGAGCATTAGCAAAATGGCTTAAGCCCTGCTATCTTCCAAAGAGTCCTTTGGCTAATGAGAAATTCCTACTTCCTTGCCAGACCAAATGGTCTGAGTACAAACTTCTCCTCTGCTTCCTGCTTTCCCTCTAGCATCTCTTTCGTTTCTCCTTTCCTCACTTAAAGTAGTACTGGGCAGGTCAACAAGTAGGCTATCTAAAAAATATCCAGCAATTGAGGTTGATGTTGGTCTTCCCTTCTTGTGAGAAGTAATTTTCAGTCTACATACCTCACCTGGTTTGAGAGGTAGGAAACACACTCCCCTGCTCCTCATGGAAAAGGTGCTGCACACTGGCCTACAACAGTGCTGATAATTTCTTTTTTCACTGTCCTTCCTCAGTCTTCTAGTCATAGACACAGGGGATCGAGGAGGAAGGGAAATCGGGATACTGGTTGGAAGTAGCAAAGCTCCAATTGTTGAGGCTTTCTCTTTAAAATGAGAAATACTTAATAGCTCTTTGTACTCAGTTTGACGTATCACCAACTCTGAGGCAATGCGATAAATCCCTTTCAAACCCTATGATGTGTCAAAAAGTGGTTCCAGGAAACAGAGAACAGGAAAAAATGAAGGGGTGGCAATAATTAAATAAACAATAAAAGAAAATGTGAAGAAAAACCAGTTTTCAGATGAAATGTGTTCATGAAAAACTAAACTGGAGGACTTAAATCATTTTCTTTTTCACATTCTTATGAAATTTCAGAGCACAGTTTCATTCATTTATTCATTCAACAAATATTGAACACCTACCGTGAACCAGGCACTGGTAGGCTGTACGTTTATAATAGTGAACTTGACAGAGACGTTCCTGACCTAAGTAGGAGTGACAGACTATAAACAAGTAAATAAAATAATAATTAGTTAAATAATTGCAGATTGAATGAAAAGCTGTTATGAGAGGTTCAGGGATTCGATCGGAGACGTAAAAGAAACTTTCTACTCCAAACAAAGGGACTGAAGGTATATTTTATTATATAGAGGATAGTAAAGGCGATAGTCCGCAAACAGATCCGAATAGGTCAAATAATAAGAGGGAAAAAACACCAGCTCGACTGGAAAGGGAAAACATCCACATCGGCTGAGATAGCAGCAGATCCGAATAGGTCATATAATAAGAGGGAAAAACATCAGATCGATCGGAAAGGGAAACACCAGATCGACTGAAGGGAAATGACACAAATCAACCGGAAAGAGAAACACCATGATGACCGAAAAGAGAACACATCAGATCAATTACTTCACAGTAAATCAATTACTCACAACATCCACGCCCCACTGCCGGGAGAGTCCTGTCAATCGACATGGCTGGGTAAGGATCACACGTCCTGGGCAAGGCGTCCCTTCCACAGGTGGAACTCTCACCAGGTCTCAGTTTCCAGCAGTTTATATAAGCAGTTACAGAGTTTACAGAGCAAGCATCTAGTGTTCCCATGCACAAATGGTTATCAGTGGCGTACGTGCACTGAGCCCCTTGGCTAACGTCCCAGCCCAGTAATTGTGTACGTGCATTGTTCTCTTTGGTTATCGTCTTAGCCCGGCACAGATGGCCAGTCCATCCCGTGCTACGACGCTCCAAGAGCCTTGAAATGTTACAACTTGCAATTCTCTCTGTGGGAGAAGGGCCAGTTCCCACCACGCAGAAAGCAGCTTTTATATTTCTTTTTGTGCTGGTGGCTGTAGGTCAATGGAGCGGCCAAACATGGCTGTACTCATGTCAAGACAAAAGCTATGAAGGAAATAAACAGAGTACTGTGATCCAGAATAACAGGGAGCATTAACATGGTAAGGCAGTCAAGAAGACCTCTCTGAGAGGGGGCATTTAGACTGCTGCCTGTGGGGGCCAAAATCCAACACACACTGTGCTTTCCAGAAGGGTACTTTTTCCTAATTCACGTAGAGTGCATATGTGGGTTAACATGGATGCTCTGAACATTTAAGCTAAAACCTTAAGGATAAAAAGGATTCAGCCATATAAAGACCTGTGGAGAAAGTATGCCAGTTATGTGGAATAGCAAACACAGAGGCTCTGAGACAGAAAGAGCGTTGTATATTCTAGGAGATGACAGGAGGCTGGAGTGAGGAAGTAAATGAGTAGAGAACGGCAAGAGACAAGAAATGAGTTTGGAGAAGTAGGAAGGAATGAGACATTTAGGGCTGGCTGTATAGGTTTTGGATTTTATCCTAAATGCAATGAAAAGCAATCCGATCATTTAAAGCAAGGAACTGATGTGATCTGATTTACATTTTTTAAAAAGTACAAAGATGTATTTTGAAGGTGGAACTAACAGGAATTGGTGATGGATCAGATAAGGATGGAGGGGTCATTGGGGTGAATGAAAGGGAAACGTCAAGGGGCCAGCCCGGTGGCACAAGCGGTTAAGTGTGCGCGCTCCGCTGCGGTGGCCTGGGGTTCGCCGGTTCAGATCCTGGGCATGCACCAACGCACCACTTGTGGAGCCATGCTGTGGCGGCCTCCCATATAAAGTGGAGGAAGGTGGGCATGGATGTTAGCCCAGGGCCAGTCTTCCTCAGCAAAAAAAAGAGGAGGATTAGCAGATGTTAGCTCAGGGCCGATCTTCCTCACAAAAAAAAAAAAAAAGAAAGGGAAGCATCAAGGAGGACAATTAATCATAGAGCGATTTATTGAGATGGTAAAGGCTGAGGGAGATCCAGATTTAGAGAGAGAGAATCATTTGGGTCATGTTCAGTTTGAAATGCCTAGGAGACATACAAGAGAGATGTCAAGTCGATATTTAAAGATGTGAATCTGGAGCTCAGAAAGGAAGTCTAGCCTACTGATATAAATTTAGAAATTGTCAGCAGATAGTTTCGAAAGCATGAGAATGGATAAGATTATATAGGCAGAAGGCATAGAGAATAGAAAAGAGGGTACAGGAACTCCAACAGTTAGAGGTCACATAGAAAAAGGAAAAATATGTGAAGGTGAATAAGCAAGAGTAGCCAATTATTTAAGAAAACCAGAGTAATGTGTGGTATGGAGCCCACAGAGGAGAGTATCAGAAAAGACCAATTATGAGAGTTCAATTAAACTGAGGACAGAAAAGAGAGAGTCAGCCAAATAGAGGTTGTCAGTTACCTTTATAAGAGTGATAGGGAGGGCCGGCCCTGTGGCTTGGTGGTTAAGTGCGCGCGCCGCAATGCTGGTGGCCCAGGTTCGGATCCCGGGTGCGCATCGAGGTACCACTTCTCCGTCCATCCTGAGGCCGAGTCCCACATACAGCAACTAGAAGGATGTTCAGCTATGGCATACAACTATCTACTGGGGCTTTGGGGGGAATAAATAAAATCTTTAAAAAAAAAAAAAAAAAAGAGTGATAGGGAGATTGAAATAGATTGAAGTTTGCTATTTTCTCAGTAACATTGATTATTAGAAGACAGTAGAGCAATACCTTCAAATTCTGAGAGAAAATTATTCTGAACCTAGAATTCTATAGACAGAACATTCAAGGATGAGGACAAATTAGGGACTTTTTCACTTTTTTTGACCTCTTATGCACCTTTTCATAAAAAAAAAGATTGCTTAAGGAAATGTTCTAACAAAATGAAAAGAGAACTCAAGAAAGAAACATGGGAAACCAATAATAGGATTCGATCCAGGAGTGCAGTAAAAAGATATTTCAGCACAAATATTTAGGCTTTCAAGGTAATAAATAGTAATAGAACGGGAAGTTAGAAGGATCTCAGAAGAATGTCTTTAAGAAAAAAGTAGATTCGCTTTACGAAATAGCGTGATTAAAAACCTTAGTGATCTTAATAATAGGGTGACATATACTTCTGCTGTCATCAACGCCAAAGAAAGAGAATTAGAATCTTTAGTAAAGGCAAAAAATTGTGTAAGCCATGGTCCAAAGATGAAACAAACTAAAATGTGATATTATGAGTAATTAATGGACATATAGGAGTCTCTCCTTACCTGCAGGGGATACATTCCATGACCCTCAGTGGATGCCTGAAACTGCAGATAGTACCCAACCCTATATCTATTATGTTTTTTCCTATACTACATACATACCTATGATAAAATTTAATTTATAAGTTAGGCACAGTAAGAGATTAACAACAATAACTAGTAATAAAATAGAACAATTATGACAATACACTGTATTAAAAGTTACTGTAGGTCTTAGCAACCTCAGTATTAGATTTTTTTTCTTTCCTTATTAAGTCAAGAACTTTCACTTTTCACTTAAAGGAAGCACCTTACAGCTTCTCTTTGGCGTATCTGAATTGGTAGCATCACTATTCTTGCTCTTTTGGGCCATTATTAAGTAAAATAAGGGTTACTTGAACACAAGCACTGCCGTACTGTGACAGTCAATCTGGTAATTGAGACAGCTACCAAGTGACTAATGGGCGAGTAGCGTATACAGCGTGGATACACTGCACAAAGGGACGATTCATGTCCAGGGCGGGCCGCAGCCGGAGGGTGAGAGATTTCATCACACTACTCAGAACAGTGTGCAATTTAAAATTTATGAATTGTTTATTTCTGGAATTTTCTATTTAATATTTTCAGATGGTGGCTGACCATGGGTAACTGAAACTGCAGCAAGTGAAACTGCTGATAAACAGAGACTACTGTATAAGAAAAGGGAATCCATTTGACGTTGACACCTAGAACATTCTCCTTCAGTAAATGTAGAGTTAGTAACGGTTTACATTTCCCTTTTTCCAAATCCATTCATACTGCTTGATTCAGCAGTGAATAAGATTTACAAAATTGTAATACTGAAAAAAGATTTTGCTTTTCAAAATAAATTTAAAGACAATGCAGAAGACCTAATTATTCTAACAGAGTAAATATAAATATTGACAGTGTAAAAGTAGTAGTACAGCTAATGGAAGGTGGAAAATGGAGGGAAGTGAAAGGATGCAAATGTATTGATCTTACATAATGGAGGAGTCAAGAGACACTTTCTGAGGTGGGTAGATCAAGAAATAGAGGCCTAAGTATATTCTTTAAAGCAATAAAGTAACTAATAGAACTTAATGTAATATAATAAAAATTGCAAAGAAGCGATTTGGGGAAGAAAATGGAAAGTAATGTAATTGAGCTAAATTCTTATTGTTCATTTTCAAAGAGTGGAGTCAAAAAAGATGTCAGGAGTTGAACAAAAATGTGTCAGTATATGTGTATTATTTTCAATTATGGAGATAACTATCAGAAGTATAAAAACAATTTGATGTAGCTACCTTTAGGGCAGTATTTTTCAAACTGTGGGAGTGGAATCAATTTAGTGGGTTACAACCTACATTAGAAGGAGAAGAAGAACAAAAAAGGAAATATCAAGCTGCATTGCACCAGTAAGGGTAAGTAAAATTGGTGAAATTTTTTTCAGCTTTAGAGGGAGGGGTGTGTGTGTGTGTGTGTGTGTGTGTGTTTAAAATTTCCTGGTCAACAAAGTGCTGTAGAAAGTAGAATTAGGTTGTGGACAATGATTGGGCTGCCTTTTTATCTTTCATTTTTCTACTCAGCTGTTTGAATTTATTTATTTATTTATTTTTGGTAAGGAAGATTAGCTCTGAACTAACATCTGTTGCCAATCCTCCTCTTTTTGCTGAGGAAGGTTGGCCCTGGGCTAAAATCCATGCGCGTCTTCCTCTACTTTATATGGGACGCCACCATAGCATGGCTTGATGAGCAGTGTGTTGGTCCGTGCCTGGGATCCGAACCTGCGAACCCTGGGCCGCTGAAGCAGAATGTGTGAACTTAACCACTATGCCACTGGGCCGGCCCTGAATTTTTTTTAACTCAGGTATGTATTACTTTTATTGTAATCGTTTAAAATATGTATCTCTGGGGGGTTTTTTTGGTGAGGAAGATTAGCCCTGAGCTAACATCTGTTGCCAATCCTCCTCTTTTTGTTGAAGAAGATTGGCCCTGGGCTAACATCCGTGCCCATATTCCTCTACTTAATATGTGGGACACCTGCCACAGCATGGCTTGATAAGTGGTACGTAGGTCCGTGCCTAGGATCCAAACCTGCGAACCCCGGGCAGCCAAAGCAGAGTGCGTGAACTTAACCACTATGCCACTTCGCCAGCCCCTGTATCTCTGATTTTTAATGCACAAAAAATACAAATTCATAAGCTTCCATAACATAAAATGGTATATTCCCTAACAAAAGCAAATAGGCAATTTTCTTGAGAAACAAAATGACAGGCAATCTTACCATCACTTAGCAAGAAAGGAAAAGTGAACAATAAGTTTTAAAGATTTCTTAAGGCTCAAGGAAGGGAAGGCTGGGGCGGGGGCAAGAATTTAAGATGTTAGGAGTCCAGGCAATGGATTAAGTGGGATGAAGATAAAGCAAGAGAAATAAAAAATTTTAAATATCATTGTCACAATGTAAACTAATGCTAAGGATGATCTTGAATCAACAAATAATTTTACCTTATTGATTCTATGTACTACTGTTTCTTCTACAGTGGATATTATAATTGCTTGCATTTCTATGGTGGCTTTCAATTTTCCTCAATTTGCCCTTACAGCAAATATGAGACAAGTTTTGAGTACCTGCTTGCCCAGGCCCTCCCTTTTCTAAAAGTTTCTACTCCACTGGGGAGAGACCTCTGTGATCATGTGCACTTTGTGACCAGTCACCTAGCCATACCTAATTGGACCAAGGAGAGACCACTGACCCAACCTGTACCAGTCAGATTTTCTCTCCTAGGAATTTGGAATTGGAACTCAGAAATGCTGATCATTTTGTGTTGGTCACTTGGGGAATAAGAGTATCATTCTGGGGCAGCCGTATTTGGCCGATCTGCATAGATACACAGAAAAGAATTCATCTGCCTAAAAAGGAAAGAGTAAAGCATAGAGGAGAGGCCATTAATTCATTAAGTCGACAAATACTTATTAACTACCTACTGTTCCAGGTATGGTTCTATGTAGTAGGGATACAGCAGTGAATAAAACCGAGCCTATGCCCTGTGTGTATATATTCTTGGAGGAGGGAAGAAGATAATGAACAAATAAATATTTAATAAAATTTCAAGTAGTAGTAAGGTCTGTGAAGAAAGATCAAGGAGGGTAAGAGAAAGTTTGAAGGTGAAAGAAATAATATTAGAATGGATAGCTGAGATACAAATATTAAAGTATAGGAATGTGTCAAAAAGAAACTCTTGCCTGAAAAGAACATGTTTTTCTAGAAAGCATAACCCTGACGTATTTAATGAGGCATTGCAAAATCTGCTCCCCTCACCACCATGGGAGGCAAAGTCAAGGTTCAGACTGAACTTTGTTTAGAAACTTTGGAACCGTGTGTCTCAAGTATGAGAGAGATTTGTCAAGACATTCTGCCAAAGCACATCACAAGCTTAACATGTGCTTACTGCCTGCTCTCAAAAACTAGTCTCCATGAGCCAGCTAGCTGCTGGAATTTGGGATACACTCTAGCTAGTTACGTCTCAAACGGGGTCACATCTCCATTTCCCAAAAGATGCTCTGGAAACCTTCTGCTGTCTGGCATACAACTTGTTATAGCTCTGTTTTATAAAATTCCTCAATTTTAACCTTAGAGCCATGATATTAAAATTTATGAATATGAAAATACAGATATTGGGCCGGCCCCATGGCTTAGCAGTTAAGTGCGCGCGCTCCGCTGCTGGCAGCCTGGTTCGGATCCCGGGCGCGCACCCACGCACCGCTTCTCCAGCCATGCTGAGGCTACGTCCCACATACAGCAACTAGAAGGATGTGCAACTACGACATACAACTATCTACTGGGGCTTTGGGGAAAAGAAGGAGGAGGATTGGCAATAGATGTTAGCTCAGAGCCGGTCTTCCTCAGCAAAAAGAGGAGGATTAGCACGGATGTTGGCTCAGGGCTGATTTTCCTCACAAAAAAAAAAAAAAAAAGTTGAAGTCATAACAATAACAGCTAACCTTTGTTGAGTACTCTTAACGTCCCAGGCACTATGCTTTTTTATCTCCCTTAATTCTCACAGGAGTTTCTAGGAAGAAAATGGCTTGAACACATGTACCTGATGCCCCACTTTTCCTCCTTACCTCCCCCTAATTCCTTACTGGAGCAACTCAGCAACTAAAAACCACCACCAGAGGCCCTTGGAGGTAACCTGTGTGTCTGAGGTCATGCATAGGAGAGGGTAGATATTGGACATATGAGTCCCAAGTCTGTAGCTTGGGGAAGCCAAGTCCTGTCAGGAATGGACAGGAGGGCTGCACAGATAGACAGAGTCACTCTCCTTCCAAGTGTCTGAGAAAAGAATGTCTTTCTCCCTCGTGCATGGAAAGCCTAAGAGCAAAGAAGCTCTCTCCTGCCCCCTTTCAGTGAAGGGGTCCCAATTTGCCAGCTTGTCTGCTTTGGGCTATAGTAGTGGTTCTGAAAATGTTGTCCCTGGACAAGTAGCAATGGCATCACCTGGGAACTTGTTAGATGCATGAGAATTCTCAGGCCTCACTACAGGCCTATAAGTCAGAAACTCTGTGAGTGGAGCCCAGGAAGCTGTGTTTTAATAAGCCCTCCAGGAGACTGTGAACCACAAGGCATGGAGAACAGATGGCTTAATATCCTCCACCTGCTAGAAACCCCAGCCACCTGACCTGTAAAGGCACTGAGGAACTCATATCATTTGTAGGGCACAGAAAATTACAATGCATTTAATGAACTTAGTAATTTGAGGGAGGTTTACCCAGCTGATCAATCAGAAGGGGTGACTCTTTTAGGGAGAAATAATCAAACAGAAGACAACTTTAATCTTAATAGCAGTCCTATTAACTCCTCCACTAAAAATCAAGGCTTAGAGAGGTTAAATAACTGTTCAAAGTCACACCACTAATAAGTAACAGAACCAAGATTTGAATCCAGGGCTGTCTGACTCCAAGTCCCCTCTGTTGCTGGTCATATATCTACTTCAACTGTTTCTGTAGAGTTCATCTTTTTTTATTAAACTTTGTTTTAAATTGTGATATAACATACATACAATACATATGAAAAAGTGCACCAGCAGCCCCTGTATGCCTCTCTCTTCCCCCAGAGGAAACCACTATCTTGCCTTGTGATAATTGTTTCCTTGCTTTTCTTTATTAAACTGTCTATAAGCATTCTCAAAAAACATAGTTTGATTTTTTTCTGTTTTGAACTTCATATGAAAGGAATCATACTGTTTATATCCATTTGTGTCTTGCTTCTTTGGCTCAACATTGTTTGTGACATTCATACATGTTGCATGTAGCCATAATTTCATTTTCATTGCTGTATAGTATTTCATCGAGTGAATAATAAATATTTTATTTATCCTGGAATCCATCATTTCTTCATTCCCACTGTCACTCCCCTAATTCAGGCATTCACTTTTTTTTTTTTTTTTGGTGAGGAAGGTTAGCCCTGAGCTAACATCTGATGCTAATCCTCCTCTTTATTCTGAGGAAGACTGGCCCTGGGCTAACATCTGTGCCCATCTTCCTCTACTTTATATGGGACACCACCACAGCATGGCTTGACGCTCGGTGTGTTGTTGCACGCCTGGGATCCGAACCTGCAAACCCTGGGCTGCCGAAGCAGAGCATGCGCACTTAACCGCTACACCACCAGGCCGGGCCCATTCAGGCATTCATTAAATGATTCCTTATTACTTTAGTTATCCCAGTGGTCCCTAACTGTATTCAATTCCAGGCTCTTTCCAGTTGCTGCCAGAGGAATCTTCTGAAGGTCAACATGGATCATGTCCTTCCTGTTAAGAGAAGTTGTAGAAGGAGAGGAAGAAGAAAGGCTGGGAGGTAGGCAGTGACACATTATTCAGGGCCTTGGAGACCATTTTAAAGATTTTGGTTTTTATTCTAAGGGCAGTGAAAAGCCCTATCCGGCTGACAGTTTTAACTTTCTAAGCTCAGAGACTCTTCTCTGCGAGTCCCTAGACCATCGGACTAGACCCCCTTGATAACCATTCCTGCAAGAATCCAACCAAGCTGGCTAGATCCTCCCCAAGCTCTGCCCCACGGCCTCTTGGAGTCACTTCAGCTGTTAGTGAAGTTCTCTTGGCCCTGGCCCCATCTGTTGCTAGTTTTCTCTTTCAGCCCTCTTAGGGTCCTTTTTGGCTGGGCCTGAGAATTAAATGGACATAAGACATCAACCAGGAGAAAAGCATACCAATTTATTTAATACAGGTTTTACATGACACAGGAGCCCTGCATAAGGAATGAAGACCCAAAGAAATGGCAAAATCTGCTTGCTTTTATGTTAGGTTGAACAAAGAGAGGCAATTATGGAAAAGTGACAAAACTGTGTGGGGAGGATAAAGGAAGATAAGAATTATTTTAATAAGGTCTGTTTGTGTAGAATTCTCTCGGTCTTAACTTCTTTTTTTTTTTTTTTAAAGATTTTATTTATTTTATTTTTTCCCCCCAAAGCCCCAGTAGATAGTTGTATATCATAGCTGCACATCCTTCTAGTTGCTGTATGTGGGACTCAGCCTCAGGATGGACGGAGAAGTGGTGCCTCGATGCGCACCCGGGATCCGAACCCCGGGCCACCAGCATTGCAGCGCCCGCACTTAACCACCAAGCCACAGGGCCGGCCCTTAACTTCTTGATAAGAATGTAATTTTCCTTCTGATATTAGGGAGGACATCTCTCATACAGGAATTTCATCTCCTGCTTTTAAGAAAAAGAAGAAAAGTCAGTGTTTTTCTTGTATATGCTGTTTTTCAAGTGCCTTTCACTCAAGATAGTCAATATGCCAGAGCAGCATATTTTGGGGTGGCATGTTTTGAACTCCTTTAGTTCCTAGTGTACCTCACAGGTGAGGCCATGTAAGTTAATGCATATATGGATAAAATGCTATGACTTTGTGCAGCGCAGTAGTGAACTATTAATTGTGCTGAAAAGTGGCAAATGAAAGAAAATGAACTAATGCACTAAGCATCATAAGGTTTAGCTCAAAATGTCGCTTAAGTGCCTAGGGTAAAAACATTTGAAGTGTCTTAACAAACACCACTAATGCATACCATTGAGTATAATGAGAATTACAAAATGTTAGATAAGAAAGGGCCTCCATAGCTATAGACATAGTTATAGACTACAATTTTAGTGCAGGGGTTGGCAAACTTTCTATAAGGGCTAGATAGTGAATATGTTCAGCTTTGCAGGCCCTACGGTCTCTGTCACAACTACTCAACTCTGACTTTGTAGGGTGAAAGCAGCCATAGGCAATATGTACATGGTTGGACCTGGCTGTGTTCCAATAAAATTTTATAGGCCGCAGGTCGGATTTGGCCCATGGGCTGTAGTTTGCCAACCTCGGCCTTGGTGCATAATTTCAGTCCTCATTGCTGTTTGTTTGTAGTTTTGTTGTTTTCTCAGTATTTTTATTTATTTATTTATTTATTTATTTATTTATTTATTTTGTGAGGAAGATCAGCCCTCAGCTAACATCTGCCAATCCTCTTGTTTTTTTTGCTGAGGAAGACTGGCCCTGGGCTAACATCCGTGCTCATCTTCTTCCACTTTATGTGGGACGCCGCCACAGCATGGCTTGACAAGCAGTGTGTCGGTGCGTGCCCGGGATCCAAACCCCGGGCCGCCACAGCGGAGCGCGCGCACTTAACCGCTATTCGACGGGGCCGGCCCTGCAGTATTTTTAGTAGGATCTAATTTACATTTAATAAAATGTGGCAGCTCTTAAGTGTACTTTCTGACGAGTTTTTGGCAAATGTATTCACCTGTGTAATCAACATCCTAATCAAGATGTAGAACATTTCCATTGCCCTAGAAAGTATCTTCATGCCCCTTTCCAGTCAATCCTTACCCTCACCCCCAGAAGTTAACTCCTCTTCTGATTTCTATTCCTATAGATTAATTTTGCTTGTTCTTGAACTCCTTATAAATAAAATTATAGTGTCTGTATGTCTGACTATATGGCTTCTTTCATTCAAATAGTTTGTAGGATTCATCCATGTTGTTGAGGGTATCAGTAGTTCAATCCTTTTTATTGCTGAGTAGTATTCCATTGTATGAGTATACCACAGTTTGTATGAATATACCTGTTACTAGTTTCCTAAGGCTGTCTTAAGAAATTACCACAAACTTCGTGGCTTAAAACAACAGAAATTTGTTCTCTCACAGCTCTTAAGGCCACAAGGCCGAAATCAAGGTGTTGGCATGGCCATGTTCCCTCTGAAGCTTCTGGGGGATAATCTTTCCTTGCTTCTTTCAGCTTCTGGTGGCTCCAGTGGTTCCTTGATTTGTGGCAGCTTTACTCCAATCTCTGCCTCTGTCTTCACATGGCCTTTTCCTTTGTGTCTCTGTGTCTTTCTTCTGTTCTGCCTCTTATATGGACGGTGTCACTGGATTTAGCACCCACCCTAATCGAGGATGATTTCATCAAAAGATCCTTCATTATATCTGCAAAGATCCTTTTTTCCAATTTAGGTCACATTCACAGGTTCTAGGTGGATGTAACCCATGACAATATCACAGTTTGTTTATCTAGTCACCTAAAAATAGACATCTGAATTATTTCTCTTTTTTGTTTTGGCTATTATGAATAAAGCTGCCATGACTATTATTGTACAGGCTTTCTGTGGATATGTTTTCAGCTTCACAGTTTTTCAATTCCAGTTCTAATTATCTTAATATAAGATGTGATTAATTTTGTTTTTAGTGATAATTACCCATAATAAAATTTTTAATTCTGGCAGGAATTTCTGTAAGAATTGGTCAACCTGCATACCATTGACTTAAATATGTTGTATAACTGAAAACATAATACTGCCATGAGACAAGATATGGAATTCTAAGTATCTTCATTTTTGTTTCTCAAAACATTATCAAGAAACAAACAAGTTTCAGACCAGGAAACATTGAGTTTAACTCCTTAAAATAACAGCAATACCAGATTAAAGTAAACAACAAAGACAGCTTGACTCCATTCTGTAAATTCTTCTGTTTTTGTTGTGATACTTTGCAGTAGTGCTTGCAGCCATCACCTAGGCTAAATTTGGTACATTTATCTCATCATGGGCATGACTAACATTGACCATTTCACTGGTATGGGATTTAAATGCAGCTCCTTAGTAAACAAACAAATAAAGCCATGTATCTGGACTGCTCTCCCACCCATTGGATTCTGATAGGCACAACCTTAACAGAACTACTGGCACGTGGTTTAGAGGCTCTCTGCCTGTGTGGTGGGCTGCCACTCTACAATGAAAGCTTCTTGGAGGGGAGGGACTCTGCTTCATTCACCTGTGTATCCTTCAACTCCAGGCCCAGCTCAATGCTTTCTTAACCTTATAAGTGTTTCCTGACCCAAATTGTGCCTGTGAATAAAAAATAAGAAGGAAGATGTTGATAAATCTATTCTTCATGGTAGAGTAATTCCACTAATGCAGAACAGTTCCTTCTAATGAAGTTTCTTAGAGATAGCTTTAATAAATGATTCCTTTTTTTTAAATCTATTGGAAAGTCTCCAGGATATTATTTATTACACTGGTGGTTTCTTATTGAATATCAGCTTCATTTGTTCAGCAATTCTAGGAAGGGGTGATTGGCTACACCATTCATTTATAAAAGCAATTTAAAACACTACTCAGGCCCTGATGACACTTGGCAAGTGTAACAGAGAAAAGCACAGAGTTCTCATTAGACTTTTTAGAGAGTTTAAAAAATGGTTCTGTAAAATGGTTTGGAGTTTTTTTTAATAGGAACAAAATTATGTAATATGCTCTGTCATTACCACCCCCATCTTTTGCAATGTCTATAAATCAAAAATCTAACTTAACTTTTTTTGAAAAGTGTAGCTACAGCTCCATTATTTTGGAATATAATTACTTTGAAACTTTTGGATGGATAAATTTGGAATTTTCACTAATTCTGATTTTCCATTTTTCCTTTTTCTCTTCCTTTAATTTTCATTTTCATTTTAATAGGCCTATCTCTGAAATAGGAGTTGACAAACATACTCTTTTGAAATCATAATTTCTTCATTTTTGACACAATTATCCACAGGATGAGGTTTAACAGAAAGACAGTGAAGACTATGACAACACAAATGCTAGATCCTGTAACTTATGATAAATATTTTTAAAAGATATGTAAGCGCTACTTTCAAAATTGCAATCTTAAAATCAAATTAGGCATTTTAAAGGCATTTCATATGTAACATTATTTGCCAGATTGCATTATTATCCAGACTTTTTAGCCTCCTCTACTAATTTGGGAATATTTTCAGCTCCAAGTAGCAGAATAACAGACTAATAGATCTTAAGCAAAAGGGGTTTGTTTGTCTAACATAACAAGTCCAGCATTAGGTGCTTGCTGGCATTGGTTTAACAGCTTAATGTAAGGGCTTACATTGGTATCTCTGTGATCCCCTTTCCTTCTCTTCATAGTCACAAGATGGATGCAAAAGCTCCAAGCAGCACAACGATTTTCAAAGGCAAGAAGTAGGACAGAGGTTGCTACTTTCCTCATTTTTCCCAGGAAAGACATATCTTTTTCAAATCACCTATCCGACCAGTAGTTTTCCCCTTGCATTTCATTGACCATAATGGTGTCATGTGATTATCCCTAGCTATAAAAGTGGCTGGGAAAATGAGTTTCTACTTCCACCTCTGTATTGGAGGGAGGCAAGGGAGAAAGGGTTGGGAATGACTTTTGGGTAACCAATCACATCTTGCTATGTGCTCAGTAATCATTTGTTGTATGAATTAACAAGTGATCCGCAGTGTTCAACAGAGCTAAAGTTCAGGTATACACCCACCCTTTCATTATCTTTCCTGTTAAATTTACATTTTCTTTTCCTCATTTGTTCAGAAACATTAGGAGAGGTTCTTAGTTGTACTCCTTATCAGCAAACATTTGTTAAGCATATGGAATAACTAGTACTTGCTCTGTGACGGGGGAGAGAATTAGAAATAGCTAATTCTAAGACATTCATCGATTTATTCAAGATATTCATCCATTTACTCAAGAAATATTTATTAATGCCTACTATGTACCAGACGCTATTCTAGATTTACGAACTATATCTGTAAACAAAACAAAGAGCCCTGCCCTTCAGGAAGCCTACATTCCAACAAAGCACAGGAAAATTTAAATGGATTTTAAGAGGTAAGTTGGATTTTTATAAATAAACATAATTGGGAAATGCATGTCATTCACAGGGAACAGCATGAGTAAAAACATAGAAATATGAATGTGCTTGTCCTGTTTGGGGAACATCAAGTAGCTCCATGAAGCATAAAATATATGGTAAGGGCTGAAAAGGCAAGTTACTGTCCAGTTGTGAAGGACTATGTTCAGGGAAATGTGACTTTTGCCAAATCAAAACTAGCATCTCTCAAAGTTAGTACCAAAGCTTACTAGACATCTTCATTTGGAGGTTCTATAGACACTGTGAACTTCCCATGTCCCAAATGGACTCATTATATTTCTCCTGAAACCTGCTCTTACTCTTATAATTCCTAACTTGGTTTAGGCCTCCACCATTTCTCACCTGGGCTATTGCCATTATCTCCTGCCTGTAGTCTCCCACTCCTCTAATGCATCCTTTCAGCTGCTTTAGAAAGTGATTTTTCTAAAACTTATATAACCCAGAGGTCAAACGAAGGCCACAGATTACGAAATATCTATAAATTTGGTAAAGGAGGAGACTGGAGAGGGAGGATGTTACATTTGTATTAGTTTTGTATTGTTGTGTAACAAATTACCACAAATTTTAGAGGCCTAAGACAACAAACATTTATTATTTCATGATGTCTATGGGTCAGGAGTCTGGCACAGTTTGCCTGGGTCCTCTGCTTAGGATCTCACAAGACTACAAAGTGTCAACAGGGCTCTGTTCTCATCTGGAGGCTTGACTGGGGAAGAATCTGCTTCCAAGCCCACTCACGTTGTTGGCAGAACTCATTTATTTGTGGTTGTATAGCTCAGAGTCCCACTTCTTTCTGGCTGTTGGCTGGAGGCTACCCTCAGCTCCTAGAGGCCACCACAATCCCTTACCATGTGGATTTTCCCAACAGGCTGCTCACTTCATCAGACCAGTAAGGAGAGTCTCTAGAGTGAGTCTGCTAGCAAGACAGAGCAATGTGATCAGGGAGTGACAGTCCATCACCTTTGCTATATTCTATTCATTATAAGCAAGTTACACTTCCTGCCCACACTCAAAGGGGCATGAACACCAGAGATGTGAACACCAGGAGGCAAAGATCATGAGGAGACACCTTAGAGTCTATCACAACACTCGCATAGTCTTCTTTAGCCTCGAGATCTACTCGGTGGATACTATCTCGGGGAATGACCTTGAAGTGAAGCTTAGTTTCTATTAAAACAAACACACAACAAACCAACCAAAGTGTTTGAGTTAGTACTTTATGCAGATATAGGGACGCTGTCTTGGGCTATTTTGCTAGTTTCTCCCACCTCTGTCCCATTTCCCTAGAGTATTCCTTCTCCTTCTGGAAAGCCCTGAATGAATTAAACATCTTAATGTTGAGAGATAAAAACCCAATTTTTCGGATTTTTTGTAGTCACTTTTTATAATAATTCAACAAGTACATTGATGTGGATTGGTTACAGCTTTTGTTGGTTTGATTATTTTCTAACAGATGGTTTCCATCTATTTGTGAACTTCATCAATCCAGTGTAATGTCGTTTCTTGAGATTCAATGTTTTAATTTTACAAGTCCTGTAATTTAGAATTAAATTGCAAGCAAAACTCATCTTCTTAGTTTTAATATTAAACTTCTTTCATATAGAGCAGTTCTATTTCCAGTATTATTTCCTTCAAAATAAGTTTGTGGTTAAAATTATTCACAATTTAACATGTAAGGTAAATTGTTGTGATAAAACTTAGAGAAAAATACAGTGGTTTAAATTTTATTAATTTTTTTGCTTATATATTTGAGAGAGGTTAGTAAAGTCTTTTATATGTTATCAAGAGTAGACTAGAGTTCTGTATTGATAATTTACAGTACATTCTTACTAGATTGCTCTCAGATTATTTTGAGATGAGAGGGAGGATTTTATTCACCAGATTTCCTATGGTTCTGCCCCTCATAAACCTTGGGGAGATGGTGTGCTTTCCCCCTACTCCTGTTTTCCTTGGGAAGGACTTCCCCAGAGTAATTCTTTGGCCTCTTACCCTGCCTGGTTAGTGGCTGACAGTCATGAAATCCACTTATCATAACCGAGTGGAGTTAATCTATTAACAAGAACATAAGCACATAAACTTTCAGCCCTGGACTGAACTGAGGTGATCTCAAGTTCTGTTCCAGGATTTGGTTTCAGGGGCAGGGGTGGGAGTAGGCTGGAGAAACGTATGTCAGGGAATATTAGCAAGCTCATTTGGCTCTCAGCCCTAACCCTCATTCCCCAAACAGCTTTCTCAATGATAAAGGTAATATTTTGACCTGTAACTGCCTAGCTCTAATTAGAGTCACTAAGATCACTTCCAGTTCTGAAATTCAGTGATCCTAAGTGGGATTAAGTGGGTGTACTTACTGAACATGAAGGTTCCCGACAGAAAACATTATTGTCAAAAGTATATCTAATTCTCTTTCTTTTTTTTTTTTTTTGAGGAAGATTAGCCCTGAGGTAACATCTGTTGCCAATCCTCCTCTTTTTGCTGAGGAAGATTGGCCCTGGGCTAACATCCGTGTCCATCTTCCTCTACTTTATATGTGGGATGCCTGCCCCAGCATGGCTTGATAAGCGGTGCGTAGGTCCACGCCCAGGATCCGGACCCAAGAACCCCGGGCTGCCAAATCGGAGCGCATGAACTTAACCACTATACCACCGGGCCAACCCCCTAATTATCTTTTTATTGAGATATAATTAAGATACAACATTATGTTAGTTTCAGGTGTAGAACATAATGATGTGATATTTGTATAATTGCAAAATGATCACCACAATAAGTCTAGTTAGCATCCCTCACCATACATAATTACAAAAATTTTTTCTTGTGATGAGAACTTTTAAGATCTACTCTTAGCAACTTTCAAATATACAATACAGTATTGTTGACTATAGTCACCATGCTGTACATTACATCCCTATGACATTTATTGTATAACTGGAAGTTTGTACCTTTTGACCACCTTCACCCATTTTGCCCACCCCAACCCCCCGCCTCTATCAACCATCAGTCTGTTCTGTGTCTATGAATTAGGTTGTGTTTGTTTTGTTTTTTTTAGGTCCCACATATAAGTAAGATCATATGGCATTTTTCTTTCCCTCTTATTTCACTTAGTATAATGCTTAATTTAAATTGTTGGCCCTCACGCTTTCCTTTCTATAAAGGAAAATAAAACTGCATAAATTTGATATGACATGGCTAGCTTTCCCTTTGCTCCTATTTCCAGCCAGAGGCACCCTGGTGTGAACTCAACATATGCTCTTGTCGCATATGACAAGGAGATAGACCTGAAGAAGAAGAAGGGAGAGGAAGAGAGCTATTCCACCATAACTTTCAAGAATTCTGCTAAGTCATTCTAGCTGCTCACCAACATTATTTTGCAAAGGTGGGATCTGGCCACCTTGCCCCTAAAAGGATAAGGCACATATGTGGAGTTGGGATATGAGCATCTGGCTTGTCCTTTAAGACATTTCTGTGCCTCCGAAAGCCTGGAATAGGAACCGAGAAAGATGCTTCTCCTTAATGTGCTTGGAAAGGTGTGATACCAGCTCTGCTCTGGATAAGAAGGGGAAGAATTGAGCCAGATAAAATTTTATAGTTAGTCACAATCACATTACAAAGTGCAGCATCATCTAGGATAAATCTATTTTTGAATGAAAACTCCCCTGAAAGGCAGCTGTTTCAATTCAATGCCAATTTTTCTCACTCTGTCACACGTAGTTTTCTGGTGATCAAAGAGATGTGAAAATAGAAGATTGAAGGAACAATGTGAAATTAAATATAAAAACATGACATTTAATTGTCAGTGATGTTAAGTGCATATCTAAAACTAAATTATGTATATTTGTATTCAATAACTTAAATTCCAAAACTTATCTGAAAATACCTTACGTGTAGTTGAACGTTGAATTTAGTACGTGGTGAGTGAAATCGAGGGAGAGCTCAGGTTTGAGCTGTAACCTCCTCAGTAATATTAAATAGGTGAGCTAGTAGGAAATAACTTACTTTTTTCCCTTATTGGCTGCTATAGACTGAATGTGTTCCTCCAAAATTCATATATTGAAACCTAGTCCCCATTGTGATGGTATTTGGAGGTGGGGTCTTTGAAGGTGATTACATCATAAGGATGGAGCCTTCAGGAATGAGATTAGTACCCTTATAAAAGAGACCCCAGAAAGCTCCCTTGCCCCTTCCGCCATGAGAGGACTCAGTGAAAAGACCACTGTCTATGAACCAGGAAGTGCGTTCAGTGTCTCTCATCAGACGCTGAATCTGCTGGTGCCTTGATCTTGGACTCCTCAGCCTCCAGATCTGTGATAAATAAATTTCTGTTGTTTAGAAGCCACCCAGTGTATGGTATTTTGTTATAGCAGCTTGAAGGGACTAAGATATTATCTGTTTTATAAAAATAATGAAACATAATAAAATAAATGTAATATTTGAATAGTAATTTCTGTATTAAGAACTATTAGAAAGTACCCAGAAAAATAATTTTAAACACCCAGAAAAATAAAGAGGTAGGGGTTACAGCAGATGGTAAGTCCTAGCAAATTACGTAACTCACTACTCAAAGTTACTTAGGCAAAGAGCCAAAGTTTTTAACTTTTAGTGTATGCTAGTTCTATAATACTCAGCAATATAGTAAGAAAAGATGATACTTTTGTGGTTTATACTATACTAATTCTGCCAAAAAGAAATACCATGCTATTTTTAGCATATATTCCATATGTTTATTGCTTGCAATAAATTTTAAAATTTATTGCAGGAAATAAATCTGACTACCAAATTTATTATTTTTTTAAGTATTAAATCAGAAACTCTTTTCCTTGTATGTTTGAAATTCATAGGTCTGGGGCCGGCCTGGTGGCATAGCGGTTAAGTGCTTGCGCTCCGCTGAAATTCATAGGTCATACTCACAGCGTTGTCTGCTGTCAGGGTTGGTGTCTCTGCCAAGGAATGAATATCAGAGTGAAAATGTTGGAATCCCATGAGACATAGTTGCATTCAGAAGCTTAATGATAAATTTCTATTGATAATTAACGATAAATGTTATTAGTTTGAATTGGTGGGCAGACACAGCCTCTTCTGACCACCTTTTGGAAGTTCCTGTGTTACTCCATATATAGCTTTCAAGGTTTGGGCCTTTGAAATGTCAGGGTCTCTAGAAATGCCATAAAGGATCTAACTACAAAGAGAAAACCTTGAGCTTTTTGTGTTATGACCATGTGAAAAGGGTTCACTTCCCGAACAGGTGCAAGTATGAAATTAGTGTTTCAGTTGGTTAGAGTTTGGGTAGAATACTCCATGTTTACAGTAATGTCCTAAGCTACTTCCAATAATTGGTTTAAAATGTGCTAAAGAAATCTAAGAATTAGAGTTTTTCAGAACTCTTCTTTCTCTTTTAGGTGGAAGAAACAATACATTTCCACATGTCTTTTTTTTTTAAGCTGTACAGACTAATAAAAATATAGACAATTTTTTTGATATACATTTACTGGAGTAGATGCAGTGCAGCAAAATTCTTAGGTAAGAAGTTGTGGATACTG
Source organism: Ceratotherium simum simum (assembly GCF_057802395.1). Lineage (NCBI taxonomy): Eukaryota > Metazoa > Chordata > Mammalia > Perissodactyla > Rhinocerotidae > Ceratotherium > Ceratotherium simum. Next base: position 21,633,460 of record NC_141910.1, read on the forward strand.
TACGATTTTTAAAAATCATCATCTGTAGGAAATGTTACTCTAAGAAACTCAGTCCAATATTCTTTACAATTTTTAACCTTCAATTAGAGCTAGATAAAGTTCAGCAAGGCAGTTCTTTGGGACATTTCTATAATTTAGGACATCTATAAACCTCATTGTGAGACTAAAATATCACTGGAAATATTATTATATGGAGAAAATTGTGTGAATGGTGTTTGGTGTTTATGGGTTAAGAGAAATATTTTGGTAAACTACTTGGGGTTGATGGATGGAATCTCTTTCCCACAGGGCATGCTGAGAATAATAAATCACCTTTAATGATGATGGTAGGGTGTGCAAGTTGGAGATTAAAGCTGAGTGGTTCAGAACAATAGAGAGGCAATGTGCTTGTTCTTTGCTATTTATGGTGGTTTTAAGATATGTCCATAAATTCTTTGATATTCCTTCCTTGAAAAGGTGGTGCTTACCATCCTCCCTGTTTCTCCACTTGGGTGTGGGCTGGACTTCATGAGTACGGCATAAGTGACAAGATATTGTGACATCCTTCTTGCTCTTTCTCTAAGATCACTTGCTCAGGGGGAAGCTAGCTGCCATGTTGTAAGGACACTCAAGCAGCATTGTAGAGAAGCCCACATGGTGAGGAACTGAGTCCTCTTTTGAGTGAGCCATCTTGGAAGTAGATCCTCCAAACCTTCATATAACTATAGCCCCAACTGACAGCTTGACTACTCATGAGAGACCCTGAACTAGAAACACCTAGTTAAGCCTCTCCTCAATTTCTGACCCACAGAAATTTCCAGATAATAAATGTTGTTTTAAACTGTTGAGTAATTTGTTGTGTAGCAATAGATAACTAATACACTCTTCCTCCATTAAGCACTTAGCTTGGGCCGCCCCCGTGGCATAGCAGTTAAGTGCGTGAGCTCCGCTGCTGGCAGCGTGGGTTTGGATCCCGGGTGTGCACCGATGCACCGCTTGTCAGGCCATGCTGTGGTGGTGCCCCACATAAAGTGGAGGAAGATGGGCACAGATGTTAGCTCAGGGCCAGTCCTCCTCATCAAAAAGAGGAGGATTGGCGTGGATGTTAGCTTAGGGCTGATCTTCCTCACAGAAAAAAAAAAAAGCACTTAGCTTTACCTCTAAATAAGTGTTGAACATATATTTTTTAGATATTCCTTGGAAAATATGTCAAATTGTTAGTCTGCCTGCAGTACCCATAAATTTTAGTCTGGACTATCCCCCCAGTTCCTCTAAATTCATATCTTCTAAGGGCAGTAATCCTGCCAACGTACTTCTGAATTTCTGATCATTTTATTTTGCTTATTTATTCAATCAGAAAAACAAATGTAGTTCTCACTACTACCATGCTTGATACTGTGGGAAGATAAAAATATGGACAAAATATCATCTCTGTCTTTAAAGAATTTACAGTCTCTCTTCATATGTGACACCATAACAGGAGAGATACATCTTGAGAAAAGCTGTTTTCACTATGTGAGTGATACTGAATCTCTTAATCTCAAGTTTATGCGCCTGATGCGCAGTAAACCAAACACTGAGACATCGGTGCTTGGAGATGGAGAAAGGTTTATTTGAATTGGCCAAGATGAGAAGGCAGGAGCATGGGTTCTCTCAAATCTGCCTCAACAAGAGAAGAAAGCAGGGAGTTTTATAGAGCTAAGGGGTGTGGCTGTGGGTGTTTTGGAGAAACAAAGGGGTAATCTGTGTTTCTTTCACTCCAATAAGCCCCTGGGCAATCTGACTTCTGAGTGTCAGTGGCAGCTGGGGGCTGGTTATCTGGTGATCCTTGAAGGCGTTCTCTTTCTTCTGTAAAACAAGCTCATAAATCCTTGTGACCCTTGAGTTACCTCTCAGGTTAAACGAGAAAACAGCAAATTGGCAAGATTAACGTCTTTTCATAACAAGGTCGAAAGGTAATCTTATTGAATATTTACAGTAACTCTCAGGTACCCGGCTTCATAAGAACCAGAAATGCAACTATATTGAGCTCATAACTTGTTGGACAAAGTAACATTCTATTATCCAAATAAAGGGAACATAAGAGCTTGTCAAATGTCTCTCAAGTAATTGCCAGACCTTAACTGGGGTTTCTTAGGATTAAGTGATATGTTGCATTCTGTTGTAAATGCCATTTGGATACATTGTAAGACCCTAAGATGCCTTATTTGGGAGCAGAGAATATCCATAAAGACTCTATTAGACTTTGGGATTTCAGGTACCAGTTATACATATAATTTTTAATTATGGACATAAGTAACTAATCCTTTTTTTACTGAGAAGATAAAAAACAAAAGAAACAAAAACTTACTATCTGGGGGCTGGCCCGGTGGCTCAAGCGGTTAAGTGCGCGCGCTCCGCTGCGGCGACCCGGGGTTCGCTTGTTCGGATCCCGGGCGCGCACTGACACACTGCTTGGTAAGCCATGCTGTGGCAGCGTCCCATATAAAGTGGAGGAAGATGGGCACGGATGTTAGCCCAGGGCCAGTCTTCCTCAGCAAAAAAAAACATTGGCAGATGTTAGCACAGGGCTGATCTCCTCACACACACATGCACACACACACAAAAACTTACTATCTATATCATCATTATTCCATGAAAGAAAGAACATTTTAATGCCTCTCTCCCTGAAAATAGAGGAAGGACCTGATTTCAGTACAGAGGGCAGTTCTTTAAATTGACTGAATTTAGCTCACTACATTGCCCTATTTTTTTTCATTTTGCCCTGGGTCAATGAAAATTGTACTGACCAGCATTCCGTGACCTGTAATAGGGATTGGCAAACTACTGGCCCAGGGGCCAAATTTGGCCTTCAGCCCTTAGCTGGGGCTTGAGCTAAAAATGGTTTTTACATTTGTAAAGGGTTATATAAGGAAAGAAGAATGAGGCAAAGACTGTGGCCCACAAGGCCTAAACTGTTTGCTATCTAACCCTTTACAGAAAAAATTTGCAGACCTCTTACCTATGTCACCCTAGAATTAGATCTCTTTAGAAAAGACTCTGGGGGCTGGCCCAGTGGTGCAAGCGGTTAAGTGCATGCGCTCCGCTGCAGCGGCCCGAGGTTCGCAGGTTTGGATCCCAGGTGCGCACCAATGCACCGCTTGTTGAGCCATGCTGTGGTGGCGTCCCATATAAAGTAGAGGATGATGGGCACAGATGTTAGCCCAGGGCCAGTCTTCCTCAGCAAAAAAGAGGAGGATTGGCATCGGATGTTAGCTCAGGGCTGGTCTTCCTCACAAAAAAAAAAAGAAAAAGAAAAGACTCTGGTGCTGCTTACAAACCATTGAGATTACTGTTGAGTGGTTGTCACTAAAGGGGTGGAGTCAAGGACAGGTTAGACTCAAGGTTTCTTTGGTATATTCCTAAAACTTCCACTATCTCTGAGACCTTGGGCAAGTCCCTGAATCTCAGTGAGCCTTAGTTATCTCTTTTGTAACTTGATAATGGTTGAGATCACTTCCAAATCTAAAAGTCTGTTTCTAGGAAACTACCAATTTTCTATGGTTTACCCTCTATCATATTCAGTTTCTCCTTTTGAATTCAACAACTAACAAGATATTGATGAGCTTTCTTAATTAATTTCCTTGTAGGCTAGATTTCCTGGACTTCTCTGTTCACTTTGGCCAAAATGACTCTTCAGAAATGCAATTGATCTACATAATAGGAAAAATTCCAGAAACAAAAAATTAATGTTTGTGTTGGCAGACTCTAAAGTGTGAAACATTCTTAGTAGGTATGGTAATTAAGCAAAGGTAAGAAACACACATTTGCTCACTTCTAAAATATTTCAGATCATGGATGGATCTTAGATCTAGGAACACTGATGACCTACCAAAATTCAAAATAAGTAATTCTAAAGTTGGTGTCATTTTGACTGAGAAATGTAACATTTTAAAGATATTAAATATAAAATTATCCTACTTTGTCAGAAGAAAGATACTTTAGATTTCAGTTCAATAACTAATTATGATAGATACAATCTAATTACAAGCCAAAATAAAGATATTTATACTTGTTTGATTATCCTAACCAGAGATTTTTTCTGGAATAAAAGAAACATTTGAACATTAAAATGGCCTTTTTAATATTTATCTTTCTTTTTTTTTTTTTTACAAAGAAGCTTAAATTTGCTTGAAAGGATCAAAAACAGCATACTTATCTAAGGTCAAATATTTTATTATTAATTCTGTTTCTTTAAAAAATCAATTATGAAGGAATTATTCTATGACTTCCTGCAAATAGGTAATAGATTATAACATTAAGACAAACTTAGAAGAGCTCAGGATAGATAGATTTCAAATAAAATTTAAAACTTTATTGTGCTATGACCATTTATTTCTTTGGTAATAGTTGCACATTTTTTTTTTGCAAAAGCATCTGAAATCAATTGGACTAAAAGAATTTTATAACTCACCACAGTTTGCCCCAAGGTGAGTTGGCAGGGAGAGGGGACTGGCTGTTAAGCCTCAGTAGCAAGAGGAGCCTGGTGTTCTTTTGGCAAATTAAATGTGGACCTAATTCCTGGCCCTAACCAGGGAAGAGAAATAGAACAGTGCTCAATGATGGCTGTATGATGGGTTGTAATCAGTACTTGGGTGGTGAACATGGTGTAATCTATGCAGAAATAGAAGTATAATGATGTACACCTGAAATTTATACAATGTTATAAACCAATGTTACTGCAATAAACAAAATAAAAGAAAAGAAAAAAGAAAAAAAAAATGATGGCTGTATGAAATTTGCTCCTCTCCTTTAAAACCCAGCATGAAAGTTATCACTTTCTATGTAGAAAGCCTTCCAAGTCTATTCCTTCCTAGTGCTAGCTTCCTTTCATCAGTTAGATTTTCTTTTCCCTACACTTTACTTTATAGGCATAGTCTTTTTTCATTGTCTTATTAATCTATTAGATTATGTAAGTGAAGACAAAGACCACATTTTCTGTATTTTTTACTACCCCCTCCCTTTATAATCTCCACATCCTAGGAACTTTAGTGATAGTCTTGAGCAACTTTTAAAAATTTGTTCATTGCAAATCTTTTGGATAAAGCCTCACCAATTAAGACTGATTATAGAAGTCGATCTGAATCAATTATCAAATATTTTAAGATTAATGCAACTTTATTCTTCTCATGAACATTTATTTATCATGAAAATTTATGATAGAAATCTGCTTTAATGTACATATAAGAATGATCTAATTGGCATATGACATGTTGAAATATAAATAGTTTCTTCTAAAATGTTTGAGAATAACTCCTCTCTTAATTAGTTTAAATGTGACTACATAGTCAGCTACTTTACTGAGCTCCTTGAGAACAGGGAGTAAGTACTTTATTCATCTCTGAGAACCTAGCATTTAACAAGTCCTGGGACAGAGTAATTGCTCAATAAATGCTTGTCTAATTAAATTGAATAAGTAAATGAATGAATAGCATTGTAATATTGAGTATGCAATTTGTTTGCTAAATCTGTTAAGAAAGAAAAGCTTCTTCCTAGTTCCTAGAAGAAATGGCACAGACAAGGTATTAGTTTGCAGGGGCTGCTGTGACAAAGTACCACAAACTGAGTGGCTTAAACAATACAAAGGTATTGTCTCACAGTTCTAGAGGCTGGAAGTCTGAGGTGAAGATATTGGCCAAGTTGGTTCCTTCCAAAGGCTGTGAGGGAAGGATATGTTCCAGGCCTCTCTCTTCAGCTTTAGATGGCTTATTATCTCTATAGCTCTTCATATTATTTTCCCTCTGTGCATGTCTGTGTCCAAATTTCCTCTTCTTATACACTCATCATATTGGATTGGGACCCACCCTAATGACTTCATTTTAACTTGATTACCTCTGTAAAGACCCTATTTCTAAATAAGGTCACATTCTGAGGGGCTAGGGGTTAGAACTTCAACATATGAATTTTGAGGAGGACACAATTCAATCCGTAACAGATACTAAAGACTAGAGTCTGAATTAATATTTGTGAGGCATAACTGAATAAATGTATTCATGCTCCAAAAAGTATACTTGAATATAATGTCTAGGTTAGTGTCTAGGCTCCACCTTCAATGAGCTGCGTCTAGGGAAGTTTGCATTACAAAATATTAATCAGGTAAAAACAGCACTCAAAGGGTGAAACAGAGATCTATCAGTGAGGATGCTTTGAACTGCAAGTAAAAGACATCCTCAATTTAAATAGACTTAAGCAATAATGATATTATTACCAATAATAATGCTAGAGAGGCTATAAGAGTGTTTAATTCAGTGTCTGAAGGACCCTATTTCTTTCCATTGTTTTCCTCTCCTAAGCATGTCAGCTTTGAACTTAGTATAAAGCTCTCCTCATGGTCACTAGATGGCTGCAGAAAGGTCCGTGCATCATAACCAGACATGAGAAAGTATAGGGCACAGAGAGAAGCAATGACTTTCTTTTGCCTTTTTAAAAATGTAGAGAAATCTTTACCAGAAATCTTTCGGCAAACTTCTCCTCATGTCTCATTGCTCCACGCTCTGGTAAAACAATTACCAGCAAGGGGAATAGGAGAATCATGATTTGCCTAGACTAGCCAGAATTTACCTTTGGGAATGGGCAAAAACCAGTCTCTCCTGATGCACATGGACACATAGAAGGGGTGGGCACCTGAACAAAAATAGGGCTTTTTCAATAAGGAAAAAGGGAGACTGGGTATGGAGTAGACAGTCAACAGTATAAGTCAAGTTTCATACCTTCCTCTTTCCACACAGACAATCTAAAAACTGTCCATACTTACATGAGACACATTCATTACATCCTCAGTGGGAAACAGCCTAGAGTCTCAGCCAATAACCATATCCAGCTCCAAGGTCAAGAGCTCTCTGCCATGGCTTCTTGTGAACCAGAGTCCCATTGCTTATAGATGTTTTCCACGGCAAAGATTTTCAATATACAATTATGAAGAAGGAGCAGGATAACTACAATTAAAACTCTCATTTGAAAAGGGGAGAATGGGAAATGACACTCAGTGGATATATGTCCATAGCCCATATTATATCCTATTAGAAAGAAGAGAAAGGACTGCCCACCCTAGTGGTGATGTGTTCCTTGATCAGCCAGTCTGGTAGCCTCTGATTCTGTTTTCTGGGAGAATTCATTGCCCTCCATGGCCGTTCGTTCTGTCCTTTGGGAACATCTTCCTTGTTCATTTTCTCCTGTGGCCACATTTGAAACGGGTATTGGAGAGTTTAGCACTTCCTGGTAGTGTGAGTGAGGGGGACTGAGGGGTGTCTTAGGGATTGAGCTATCACAAGATTGTTTATTGTGGATTGACCAGGCTTAGAATTTCTTTAGTAGTCAATTCCCTTAAAAACTTTGTGGGTCTTGATTTCTTTTCTTTTGGCCAGTTCCACAAACCAGTAAATACAATCAGAGAGCTCATCGAGACACTGTCTTTGGGTCTGAGAACTCCAGTTTTCTAGCCACAGACATCTCTCTGAGATCTGCCCATTCCCCTGGTCCACATTTTGATGACCTGTGCCCTCAGTGCAATTGGAAACAATGGATTTAGGTAGAGAAGCCATATATATACATATCTATTTTTTTTTTGGTGAGAAAGATTGGCCCTGAGCTAACATCTGTTGCCAATCCTCCTCTTTTTGCTTGATGAAGATTGTTGCCGAGCTAACATCTGTGTCGATCTTCCTCTACTTTGTATATGGGATGCCACTGCAGCATGGCTTGATGAGCGGTGCGTAAAGTCCGTACCTGGGATCCGAACCCTTGAACCCCAGGCTGCCGAAGTGGAGCGCATGAACTTAACCACTGTGCCACCGGGCCAGCCCCTGTAATCCTATATTTGACACAAAACTAGTTGCCTTTGTCCAATGTAGATTATTTAACAGGAGATCCTTAGGAGAAACTTTCGCAACTACATTTATCTCCTACCACTGCCTCCCACATCTTTGTCTGCTTTCAGCCTAAGCTTCCCTCTTTGTTATAGGTTTTTAGTGAAAGTCATAAGAAGTAGCCAACACATACTATCATTCTCATTCTTACTACCAGTTTCCCTAATATTAGAGTCTCAGATAGCTGTGTCTCAGAAGTGCCAATTCAATGAAATGTTATTCAACCACAGAACAAGAGTGGCTATCTTCTCAGTCTGGAATAGTGAGATTCTCACTGTCCTCTGATTTACCACTTCCACTCCTCCATTTCTACAATTTGGGGTTTGTTATTTGCAGCATCTCACATTTTGGTAGCAAATTCTCTTTTTTTTTTTTTTTAAAGATTTGAGTATTCTTTTTTTTTTTTGCTGGGAAAAAGATTTGCCCTAAGCTAACATCTGTTGCCAATCTTCCTCTTTTTTTTTTTTTCCCTCCCCAAAGCCTAGTACATAGTTGTATATTCTAGTTGTAAGTCCCTCTAGTTCTATGTGAGCTGCCACCACAGCATGGTGGTACCAAATTCTTTATCAGCTCAGTTGTTTTCAAATTCAAACAACAGAATGCCCCAACTCAAATTGTCTTAAATAATTACAATGTTTGTTAGTTAGATAATAAGAAGGCTGAAAGTAGTATACTCCAGAAGTTAAATGACATTATCAAGACTCGGGGGTTTTTTGTGCATTGTTTTGTTGTTTTTAGCATATCTACTTTGGTCTCAGGCTGGTTTCTCTCATGGCTGCACCAGGTTCATACAACCTATCCTGCCTGATAATGTCTAGTGGAAGAAGCTAGGAACAGATGTTGGGTACACAACCAATATGTTCACTATAAATGACTAGATAGAGGAATGCTGATGGCTAGAGCTAAGAAAGAAGGCCAACTGGTGCATCAGGTTAGAAACAAAGGTGGTAGGCAAAAGTGGTAGGAAATTGCATCACTTAGAATGCATTCAGCTGTAGGTGATAGAAACCCAACTAAAAGTGGTGGCTTAAATGTAAGGAAATTTATTGGTTCACACAACTGGAAGTCCAGAGGTAGAATGAGCTTCAGAGTTGGTTGAAATGCAGTTCAACAATGACATCAAGGACCCAGAATAATATCAGTTTTATCTTAAGGTGATTTCCTTGTGGCCATAGGGTGGTAGTAACAACTGGAGCTACATGCTTCTTTGTTCAAAAAAAAAAGCCATCTCTTCTAATGATTCTCACTTAAGAGTGAGGAAACTTTTCCCAGATGCCTCCAAACAATCTTCTTGGAATGTCTCATTGGCCTAGATACAGTTGTGTGTCTGTTCCTAAACAAGCCTGTTTCTAAAGGAATGTCATATGCTAACTGGTTTAAGCGTTGGTTCTAGACTAATTATAGGCAAGAAGGATCAGATTTTCTTGATTGAGTCAGACTTAGACTGTCTCAGTTGCCTAGGTCAATTCCTTAAACCACATGGCTGATGCACAACGTCAAGGGGTGAGATGATGTTGAAGAGATGACCTCAGTGTCTACTACACAATTGGAATCCCGTAATAAGGGATAAAAGATAAAAGGCAAAGTACAAACAAGAAACAGGACAATTCAGAACTGGGCTTTGGCTGGAGCATGCCATTTTCGTGGATCTGGCCAGATTGACCACATGAGAAACAGAGGCTTCAGCAACCAATATCTGACATTTTTTACCTAATATTTTATCTGTGTGTATGATTCAGCAGATGCCTTTAATTATAATTCAGTTCCCTTAAGTTCTTTTGCAATCCTTTCTCAAAAATTAAATTTCCTGCCAGCATCCTAAAAATGGCTGTTCACCATGTATATACTATGGAAGTACTAAGTATTTTACAAAATTGAGAATTTTAAGAATTCCTTAATTTAAGTTGTCAATATCATTTGTAGAGTTCAGTGTGACATAGCTCTACAGTGTCCCTGGAAGACTAAACATTTTACGTTAAATAGAATTTCCATTTATTAAGTCATTTTTAGTCAGACCTGTGACTACCAGGAGTTCATGCACAGGGTGTTAAGACCAAAAGTGTGGGAGCACATGTAGGGATCCTAGAATTTCATTTTAATCAGGTTTGAAGATGTATACTTTTGTTTTTATTTTTTTTATTTTTATTTATTTATTTATTTAAATAATTTTATTTATTTATTTTTCCCCCAAAGCCCCAGTAGATAGTTGTATGTCATAGCTGCACATCCTTCTAGTTGCTTATACTTTTGTTTTTAAAAAAATCAAGAAACTCAAAGTAAAAGACATTTTATTTTTTAAATGTTTTCTTTTCATTTTCCTAACATCTTTGTAATCATTTTGGCATGACATTTACATTACAAAATTAAAAAGAGGGGAGCATACTTCTTGAGTGGCACATGGGCTTCTACCATGGTGGTTCTGCCTTTGTTTCAGTGTTATTCAAATCCTTGATGTCCTGAGTGCTTTGGAGTGATTTTTCTTTTTCTTTTTTTTTTTTTTTGTGAGGAAGATCAGCCCTGAGCTAACAACCATGCCAGTCCTCCTCTTTTTGCTGAGGAAGACTGGTCCTGAGCTAACATCTATTGCCAATCCTCCTCCTTTTTTTCCCTTTTTCTCCCCAAAGCCCCAGTAGATCGTTGTATGTCATAGTTGCACATCCTTCTAGTTGCTGTGTGTGGGACGCCGCCTCAGCATGGCCAGATAAGCAGTGCGTCGGTGCGTGCCTGGGGTCTGAACCCAGGCCACCAGTAGCAAAGTGCGCACACTTAAGTGCTAAGCCACGGGGCCAGCCCCTGGAGTGATTTTTCTAAAATACAAATATGATCGTGTTGCTCCTCTTAAAACCCATGAGCAGCCATTCACAGCCCTCAGGTTTGATCCTAGACTCCTCAGTCCAGCCATAGAGCGATCAGGAGAGACCCCTACTTACCTTTCCATTTCCCTCTCTGACTCCCCTCCCTACTCCCAGTCCATATTCCAACCACATTGATGGACTACTTGCAGTTTCCAAAATCCACCAAGCTCTTTCATGCTTCTGCCAGGAGCACCTTTCATCCCCCTTTCCTCCTAATCAGCTCTTTTCTTTAGGATGCTCTTTCAAGATCATCTCTTCCAGTTTAGATGCCCCTCCTATGAATATCCATATCAGCCTGGGCGAATGTCTATCATTGTACTAGCCACAGCATATTGTGTTGAAGATGTCTATTTACTTAGTCTTTTTCCCCGCTAGAGGATCATGTCATCTTCACCTTTGTACCTCCCTCCAGAGTTCAATACAATACTTGGCAGCTAATAGGCTCTTAAACATTTGTTGAATGAATGAATTTAGGTTTTTTTCTTACATTTGCTAGTAATTACAATAGCTATCACTTGTTAAGCAGCTTTTACATGCAGGCACTGTAGTAGATGCTTTACATTATCTATCTCATTTAATTTTCACAGTTGTCATGGGAGTAGGAGTCACTATCCTTGTTTTTACGGATGAGGAAATAGGCTTAGAGAAGTTCAGTAATTTATCTAAAGTTAAGTAACAGAGCTTGGATCAACCCCAAGTCTGTCAGGTTCCAAATCTTTCCCTTTTTTCTCCACACAACACATTAAGAGAGGGTGCCGATCTCAGTGTTATTCCAGGCAGATATTCAGGCAGTAAGCAGTGCCCCAAGATAAGCAGGCACCATTACCATGGCTTAGGGTTATCGTCACCTTCAGAGAAGAATCCTAGTCAGAGCTGGAAGTATAGGAAATGGGATTCACTCTTTCAGGAGTCAAGATCCAGAGATAGGTCAGCTGCCCAGCTAAGTGGACTGGGACTTGGTGTAAAGCTCCATCCTAGCAAGGAATTGGAATACTAAGGGAGGAACTTGAAGCCCAGTGATTGAAACTCAGCCGACTTGGCAAGGTTAGGGATGAACATATGGCCACCCAGGGCTCACCAGATACCAAGTCTATAACAACAAGATGAATTCCAAATCCCACTCATCCTATATTGAATCTTCTAGTATATTCCCTACTCTAGACCCAGGAATCGAGCAATGATACGTGGAGGTAAATGATGGACCCCAGGGATGTCCAGGATTGGCACAACTGATCTCCCTGGTGAATCAGGCAATGAGTCAAGAGAAAAAATGTGCTGAGCAGCTTTCTTTCTAGGTGAGGAATTCATGTCAAACAATTGCTAAATCAGTGTTTAGGAAGAGAAAGTTATTTTCTTGTCCTAGCTTAATCCTTCCTAAATTAAAAAAAAAGAAAGAGTCCTTAATTACAGTCTGTATTGACACTTTCATTCTTGTCTTATTTTGAGTAAAGGAAAGCTAAAGAATGTATACTAAAAAAAATATTTGATTATTTCTTACTTCTACTAAAAATTTTTTCCCCTTACTAAGAGGCCTTCTTTTTCTTAGAAGTAGCCTAGAATATTCAATTTATCTTCTTTTTGTTGCTAAGTTTTATGTAATAGGTTCTCTTTTGAGGACTTACTTCTAAAGCCCTGTGCATAGGTAGGGCCTTCCTTTACTTTATCATCAGTTAGTTCTTACCTGGTTCCAAGTCTCCACGGTCCTCTTCTTCTCCCAGCAAAGTCTACTTGGTCCTAATCATGAGCTCAGTTTACCTTACTGTCCCATCCAGATCTTGAATACAAGAGATTTAGGGGGCTCTAGCCTAATGCTACAGAATTCAGCATCAAGCCACCTTTGTTGCTAGTCCAGCTCTACTACTTGCCCAAGTTCTGATTACAAATCTGTCTCATCCTCCAAGAACCCACTTGTGCTTCAGTTTGGTTAACTGAGTTTCTGCCTCGCTTTCCTGTGGCTGGTATCTGACATAGTATCTTCAACAATCAGAGTCTTGTTTTGTTATTTTCAAGCTCCGCTATCAACCCTTCCCAGGGACTGGAGTCTGCCCCTGAACACCAGCCAGGTGGCTAAAGTTCTGTTATCTGCTGATGGGCGTCCCTGATGCTGACTCTCTGCTTCCAAATTGCTTTCCTCTGGGTTCCGTATTTCTTCCCTTTAGGGGGTACCTCACTCTGAGTATCAGAACTCATGATGTCGACTGTTTGAATTTATCTATTGCTATACCATTTAGATATCATGCTGCACTATACTTTCCCCCAGAACCTTGAGAGAGGATTGCCTATTCCTAACCCCTCGCATCAGGCTCTACCTGATCTGGTGGGTGGGTCTAATTCTAGGTGCTGTGCCTCAGAAGCAGCTCCATCAGGAAGCAGTTAACCCAGCCATGTACCTAGATTTTTATTTTGTCTTTAGTTAATAGAGCTTTCTAGACTTCTAGCACTTGATGGGAATTAAGCAATCTAGAAATTTTGAGGCTAGACATTATTTTAGAGTGGGAATATTGTCAAGTAGGAATATGAATAGAATAGCAATAGCAGGTCACAATATGCATGTTAATTCAAGTAAGGTATTTTAATTTGGGACTCTATGTGGAAGACTTCATTCACTTCCAAACATTGATATCTTGGGACTTGATGTAATCCTACTCACATATGTTTCATATTATTCAATTTAAAGGGAAAGAAGAGTAACCGTTTTCTTCAAATAGGAAACATAACTCAAAGAAATAAATTTCCAAACACATGAAAATTAATTTGCATCTTCTTTGGAGATAGGAAGAATTTATTTTAATTAATTTCAGCACCCATCAAGAATGAAAGCACAGGAAAAATATTGTTTCTAGGTTGTGAAACAATGCGACAGGTTCTGGCCTCATTTTCTCTGCCTCTGTCTTCTTGACTTCCCACTAGCTGGGTTTAGGGTCTCTACTGGTAGGTGTGGTACCACCACAGTTCCCAAACTGGCCAAGTCTAGAGGCTGGATATACCAAAGAACCTCAGCATAGGCTGACCCCTCCTTCACTAAGCTGAGTGTCATGTCTCTACCCCTACGCTGACAGCCATTCCTACATATTCTTTCTATAAACATCTAACATGCCAGGTTCCAAGCCAGGCACTGGGTAGAGGCAGAGCCATGTTTTCTGTGACCGAAAGCTTATGTAATTTGGGAGCCCTCTTTAAGGAAAAAAATACTAAATAACAAACCAAAACCAGGTATGAAAATGAATAGAGAAAAGAAATCATGACAAATTTAAGTTCTTAAAAGCTGAAAAATACCACTAAAATTACAAAATCTAGAAAAATAATATAATATTTTTATTAACTTATGCCTGACAAACCTCTGTAATACTTTTCCCCTATTTTTTTCTCTGCATATTCTTTGATAGTTTATTCATATAACAATAATTTTGTAAATTTTTTCCCATAGAAATAATGGAGAGTCATCTAGCACGGTTGATCAAAAATAATTTTTTTTTTTTTTTTGTGAGGAGGACTAGCCCTGAGCTAACATCCGATGCCAATCCTCCCCTTTTTTCTTGAGGAAGACTGGCCCTGGGCTAACATCCATGCCTGTCTTCCTCTACTTTATATGTGACGCCGCCACAGCATGGCTTAGCAAGCAGAGCGTCGGTGCGCGCCAGGGATCCGAACCTGCGAACCCTGGGCCCCCGCAGCAGAGCGCACGCACTTAACCGCTGCGCCACCGGGCTGGCCCCCAAAAATAAATTTTTAAATTGAGACTTTAGAAAAATTTCTTTCAGCCTCACTATTCACTATTAATAATGTCATGTAAATTTTTAAGATTTGGGAAAACCTCTATCAAGTTTCCTTCATATATAAGCAGTAAAATTTGAGGAATTGCAAATCTTCTCGTATAGGAGCTAACCTTAATACTCTGAATTATCATTGATGTCCTCATTGTGCTGGTGTCTTATGAGTCTTATATTATCTGTATTGTTTCAGTATTTCATATTAAGTCAACAAGCAATTTAAATCTTTTATCAGTGTATTTATGTGATAATACTTTGAGATACATAAAACACTACATACTCAACTGTATGTGTTGTTTGTAATACTGCTACAGGTGTGTTTCCCAAGAACACAGGGATGATGATAAATTCTATTTCATCTGATTCTCATTTAAATGGGAGAAAAGTGTATAGTGCATTTAAAATTACACAAGCGACATTATCAAGTTCATTCTGTACAGAAGAGAACTTCTATTTTGTTTACCATTGATAAGAATTAAATCCTTCACTTGTAATGACTAGAAGAATTTCCCACAGACTAGCTTCTGGTGCCATACATTTCAAACCTAGTTTCTCCTCCACTACCCGTATACTTCCGTGCTGGCCACTATAGGACCTATTCACATCATGATACAACCTCCGGCCACTTCACCTTAGGGTTCTGACACACCTGATGTCATGGATGAGTTAGGGATATTCCTGGGGGCCATTCCTCCATTGAGATGACTAGCAGAAACTTAACTATACTCAGAAAGTGACTATAAAACATATGAACATTCCCACTAAATGCAAACGATGTATCTCCAATTCAGCTTTCCCTTAGCTGAATCTACTTGCAGCTACTCCAACACTACACCATGAAGGAAAGTATGAGAAGCTCTAGTGGGGATACTTTTACTTTGGTTGTTATTGCAGTTAGAATATCTCACTTTTGCAAATATTACAATAGCATTTGCCACGGAAACACATTGCTAGGCCCCTCCTAGGCCCCTATAAGTGAAGGGGCCCAAAGCTTAAACTTCACTAGCTTCACAGGGAATTTACTTCTGTCACTAGAGGAAAAACTACAAAACAGACATAATCTCTGCCCCAAGCCTGGCCCACTTTTTTCTGGGGGTAGGGGATGCATGAGGTAAAACAGCCAAGGAAATAGGCTTCCATATTCTGTGATTTGTCCTTGCATCAGCCCTAATATGGACACGGTGTCCCAATGCCAACTGTTGGACTCCTGCATCGTGTGCCCAGATTGACATTTCTTTCCCACCACATCCCCTCTCCCCAACACTCACCCCATGCTGTTTGCTTTTGTTTCGTTGGAGTTTTTTGTCTTTGCCTTTATTCGTCTATTTGTTGTTGTGGTTATTGTATGAGGCTGTGTTTAGAGTCTGAGTGGTCAGAATTATAGGCACACTCTATAGACAGATGTGTGTGATACTGAAGTCTGGCAGTGTCAGGAGCAGAAGGCAATGAGGTTGGATAGGCAAAGACAGAAAGGAGATTTGAAAATGTGAGGGCAGCCAAGACAGATAGAATTTGTATGCATTTTTGAAGACTATTTGCATAATTGGTATAACAAAAAGTAATAAAAAGGAAGCAGGAGGTTCCTTTTTTTCCTAATCAGTTGCGCAACTGAATAACTGAACTACGGTAGTTTGTTTTTCTTGGTAAAAATTAAAATGTCCTTTAGATAATATTCACGCTGATTATAATGAATAATGATACGAGTGAATAAAATAGGACTGTATCTGTATTTAGAATTAGGAAGAAAGGAAGTCCTTAAAGGAGTTCTGAAAGAAACCCTAAAGATGTACTCCAAGTTGTGGCTGCAAACAGGTTTCACAGGCCTCCTGCTACCACTAAGTCTGTTAAGTATTGAACCATATGTTTCTCTCAAGTATAAAAATATGAAGTTGGAAAATTTACTAAGAAAAATTCTCCTGTTTCCCATTACATCTGTTGATCAGATTCTTTATTGGAAAGTGCATTGGCTAATGTCCTGTGAGTCATACCCATTAATGACATATTGCTCATTTTTGTCTTTTATAATAATTGACTACTGGAACATCATGGTCTAGAAAATTATACTACTTGTTTGTACATGTGTCTTAAAGGGCTGTGTAATTATTCTGGTTATAAAATAATTGCAACATACATCTGCAGACGTGCTGGATATCATGCGTTCTATCTAAGGTTAAAAGAGATAGAGATAATATGATATTGGCCCCCAATTTTACTAAGTCAAATTGACTTAATATTTTGTTCCATAGTTTAGTAATTACTTATACTTACTATCATTTTAATTGACAGAAGTTGGATTACAGTCAGTCTTCAAATTTACTTCCAATTTTAGGTAATGCTGTTCTGATGTATGATTGTTATAAATATATCTTTTAAAGCAGTCTATTACAGAACAGCAAATGAAAGTAAGTCACACATTTGATTCTTCAAAATTTTAGTGTCCTTAATTAATAGGTAAGATATTTTATCTATAAATCAAAATTACTTTGGTCTAAGATAAAAACAAATCTTCTCCAATCAATGCATATTTCATCTTTTTTGTCCAATAGCTTTACCAATAGGTATAAGAAGAGGAACTTCTCAGTCTATTTTTCTACTCTACTTACTTAAACACACTTTGCTTGTGGTGTAGAAATCCAGGTGACGCTGGGCAAAATTACCAAGTAGGTAATGTTTGTCTTAGATGCCTGCCTCTTTTTTCCTGAAGTCACTCTTGCCCTAAGGGCCCCAGGTACTCTATCCTAAATGTTTCCTTTCAGTTCCTAGAACCTCATTCTGTAAGATCATAGGTACCATAATTTCTTTCTCCAGTTTAAATTTACCTTTTCTGTGTTTATTTTCCTTAGGATCCCAGGATACACTAGTTCATGTAATTAAAAAAAAAATAAAGGTGGATGTACTCATAGGAGAGGGCTAGAATAATCATGGATGGGAATGTAAGAATCTACTAGAAATGATGCCCTTTCCTCATCTATATTGTCTTGATCATTCATTCACTTGACACATTTTGTTGCACTTTGTTTTATTGTGCTTCACGGATACTGTGTTTTTTACAAATTGAAGGTTTGTGGCAACCTTGCATTGAGCAAGTCTGTTGGTACCATTTTTCCAACACATTTGCTCACTTCATTTCTGTGTGTCTCATGTTGGTAATTCTTGCAATATTTCAAACTTTTTCATTATTATTATATTTGTTATGGTGATCTGTGATCAGTGATCTTTGATGTTAATGTTGTAATTGTTTTGGGGCACCACAAACTCACCCATATATGATGGTGAACTTAATTGTTAAATGTTGTGTGTGTTCTTACGGCTCCACTGACTACCATTCCCCCATCTCTCTCCCTCTCCTCAGGCCTCCCTATTCTCTGAGACACAACAGTATTGAAATTAGACCAATCCATAACCCTAAAGTGGCCTCTAAGTGTTCAAGTAAAAGGAAGAGTTGCACGTCTCTCACTTTAAATCAAAAGCTGGAAATGATTAAGCTTAGTGAGGAAGACATGTCAAAAGCCGAGATAGGCCAAAAGCTAGGCCTCTTATGCCAAACAGTTAGCCAAGTTGTGAATGCAAAGGAAAAGTTCTTAAAGAAAATTAAAAGTGCTACTCCACAAACACACAAATGATAAGAAAGCGAGATGGCCTTATTGCCGATATGGAGAAACTTTTAGTGGTCTGGATAGAAGATCAAACCAGCCACAACATTCCCTTAAGCCAAAGCCAAATCCAGAGCAAGGCCCTAACTCTCTTCAATTCTGCGAAGGCTGGGAGAGGTGAGGAAGCTGCAGAAGAAAAGTTTGATGCTAGCAGAGGTTGGTTCACGAGGTTTAAGGAAAGAAGCCATCTCCATAACATAAAAGCACAAGGTGAAGCAGCAAGTGCTGATGTAGAAGCTGCAGCAAGTTATCCAGAAGATCTAGCTAAGATAATGAGGGTCACTACACTAAACAACAGATTTTCAGTGTAGATGAAACAGCTTTGTATTGGAAGAAGATGCCATCTAGGACTTTCATAGCTAGAGAGGAGAAGTCAATGTCAGGCTTCAAAACATCAAAGGACAGGCTGATGCTCTTGTTAAGGGCTAATGCAGCTGGGGACTTTAAATGGAAGCCAGTGCTCATTTATCATTCAGAAAATCATAAGGACCTTAAGAATTATGCTAAATCTACTCTGTCTGTGCTCTACAAATGAAACAACAAAGCCTGGATGACAGCATATTTGTTTATAGCATGGTTTACTGAATATTTTAAGCCCACTGTTGAGAAAAAGCCTACTGCTCAGAAAAAAAGATTCCTTTCCAAATTATTACTGGTCATTGACAATACACTTGGTCACCCAAAGGCTCTGATGGAGATGTACAATGAGATTAATGTTGTTTTCATGCCTGCTAACACAACATTCATTCTGCAGCCCATAGATCAAGGAGTAATTTCAACTCTCAAGCCTTATTATTTAAGAAATACGTTTCATAAGACTATAGCTGCCATAGATAGTGATTCCTCTGATGGATCTGGGCAAAGTAAAGTGAAAACTTCTGGAAAGGATTCACCATTCTAGATACCATTAAGAACATTCATGATTCAAGGGAAGAGGTCAAAATTTCAACATTAACAGGAGTTTGGAAGAAGTTGATTCCAGTGCTCATGGATAACTTTGAGAGGTTCAAGATTTCAGTGGAGGAAGTAACTGCAAATGTCGTGGAAATAGCAAGAAAACTAAATTAGAAGTGGAGGCTGAAGATGTGACTGAATTGCTGCAATCTCACAATAAAAGTTTAATGGATGAGGAGTTGCTTCTTATGGATGAGCAAAGAATGATTTCTTGAGATGGAATCTACTCCTGGTGAAGATGCTGTGAAGATTGTTGAAATGACAACAAAGGATTTAGAATATTACATAAACTTAGTTGATAAAGCTGTGGCAGGATTTGAGAGGATTGACTCCAATTTTGAAAGAAGTTCTACTGTCTGTAAAATGCTATCAAACAGCATCACATGCTACAGAGAAATTGTGAAAGGAAAAGTTAAATTGATGAGGCAAACTTTGCTGTTGTATTATTTTAAGAAAGTACCACAGCCACCCCAGCCTTCAGCAACTACCACCCTGATCAGTTTGCAGCCATCAACACTGAGGCAAGACCCTCCAC
The DNA here is from genome assembly GCF_057802395.1 of Ceratotherium simum simum. Lineage (NCBI taxonomy): Eukaryota > Metazoa > Chordata > Mammalia > Perissodactyla > Rhinocerotidae > Ceratotherium > Ceratotherium simum. Next base: position 21,653,110 of record NC_141910.1, read on the forward strand.
CAGCAAAAAGATTACAACTTGCTGAAGGCTCAGATTATGGTTAGCATTTTTTAGCAATAAAGCATTTTTTTTTTTGAGGAAGATTGGCCCTGTGCTAATATCTGTTGCCAATCTTCCTCTCTTTCTTTTTTTTTCTCCCCAAATCCCCAGTACACAGCTGTGTATCATCATTGTAGAGTTGTAGCTCTTCTATGTGGGACGCCGCCACAGCTTGGCTCGATGAACGGTGAGTAGGTCTGTGCCCAGGATCCGAACTGGCAAACTCTGGGCCACCGAAGCAGAACACCCGTGAACTCAATTGCTACACCACCGGGCTGGCCCCAAAGCATTTTTTAATTAAGGTATGTACATTGTTTTTTTATACACAATGCTATTACACACTTAATAGACTATAGTCTAGTGAAAACATAACTTTTATATGCACTGAGAAACCAAAAAATTTGTGACTCACTTTGTTGCAATATTGACTTTATTGTGGTCATCTGGAATCAAATCCTCGGTATCTCTGAGGGGTACTTGTATTTACTGAGCACGTGTTATGTGCCAGAAAGTGTTCTAGGCACTTGGAATACATCAAGTACCAAAAGATAAAAGTCCCTGTGCATGTGGTGCTCACTTTTGTACAGTTTTGTGTCTCTTGAGAGTACGAATCATTCTTTTTCATATTGTAAATCATAACATCAGTGCATGCAATTTGTATTTTTTTGCAGACTGTTTCCTCTGATCATGCTTTATGTCATATCTATATTACTTGATGAAACACAATTGAGTATCTAAGATGTGGCGATTTAAGTGGCCAGTCAGTGACAGACTTGCTTCTCACCATATTGAAAACAAAGTAAGAGGCTGACAGGTTAAAATTCACCAATTTCATGGAGGTGAAGGTCCAGATCAGGACCTAAGGAGGTTGTGCTCCACATACATGTGTGCCATGAGCAAATTCTAGGCATTAAAATTTCTCCAGGATTCCTGAAGGTTTGGATTAAAATGCTTACTTAGGTGCCCTCTTCAAAACTGCATAGAGCCATCCTCCTAAAGACATTCCATAATGGGACTAAATTTTTTTATTCCCATATTCACTTTCTCCTTAATTGACTATCATATAGAGAAACAAAATGAGGTGGGAACATAAAAATTTAGAGTAAGGAATTTGTCTGTGGCAAACACATACCTCTTTTTTAAAATTTTAGCTAAAGCCAGGTTAGTGTGATTCATCTTGTTTTCAAAACATGAGGCTGTGCTACCAATGTGTACTCAGTTTTTTTCTAATAAAAATGTAGATATTGTTACCATGATCATTCTTTCTTGATGTATTTTTTTAAACATCTTTGACTTGCTACACAATCATATAAAAACTCAGTTTTAAACAATTCAAGTTTCTCCAGATGACCTAAATTAAAACTTGTAAAGTTCATATTAGGGGACAGAAAATGAATCTAAGAAGATTCCAGTGGTTCTTTCTTTCAGTTAAGCTGAAGAGTGCATGCCTCTGGAAGATGCCTAATTTTAAGTTAAAAGAAGGAGGAGAATGGAGGGATATGATAAACACTTCCTAAAATATAGCACTCTAGGAAAAAAATTATCTGCAGGAATGTTGCATTAAGAACTTTGTAAATATTAAAGTAGAATATTAAGTGTATATAATGTGATATTTATAGATTCTTAATTTATAAATGCCAATTTAGTATCTTTTCAAAATACTGACTAAAAAAAATGACACTCTACCCTTCCTTAGTAATGAATGAGCTCAGCTCTCCACATAGAGAGAGGGAGAAGCAGTGAGGGTGAGCTCATGCTAAGTAGCCAGCCTAGGTGTGTACAGAAGAAGCAGAGGGGGAGAAGGGAGGAAGGAGGAAATGATTCCTTTGGTATGAGAAAGAACCTGGGAAGGAAAAAAGAGATAGTCTCTCCTCTATTCCTGAGGAACACGTTTTCACTAGCTTTAACTAGGAAGAATAAGAATATATTTAAATATTCTTATGGATGAGAAAAAAAAACCAACTCAGTGAAACTGAAGAGCAAATCTGATGGAGAAATTGATTTTTCAGAAATATTTTTAAATATTTAAAGAAGGTAGTTTCATTTATTTAACAATAATTACCACTTATTGAATCCTTGTATGCTAGGCACAGCCAAACTCTTTATATATGTTGTCTCATTTCATCTTTACGACTTTGTGAGGGGGCATAATTATGTTCGTGGTCTCTATTAAGAAACTGAGGCTTTTAGAAGTTAAGAAATTCACCCAAAGAATCAGTATTCACATCAGGTTTGCCACTTTTAAAGTCTTGTGTCCTAAAGACAACATACTGAGATTTGAATTCAGGTACTACAATATAATTGTATACATGGTTTACTATTTTCAGTTTATAAGAATACAGTAATCATTTGCTAACATTTGTGTTGGGTAATTGGGCCTAAATTTTGAGTTAATTGTTGTTATTACTTGACTGTCTTTCCTTATTGCAGCAAGATCTTTGAAGGGCTTCCATCTAGAAACAGCATTTTTCTTTTTAAAAAAAGAGATTCTTTTCAAAAGTTCAGAATTTTTAAAAATTGTCTTTGAAGACAATTCATGTGTTTGTCTCTTACGTTTTCAATCTATATGATTAGTATTACAGAAAGAATCAGAACTTTTTTGAACTCACATTTTCTTATGCCCAAATTCTACTATCAAATGCAGGCACATTTCACTATTTTCAAAAGGAATTTCATATGCCAGCTGACCTAAGACGATGTAATTCAGTCTTGGGCCAAAGTTTGTCTTTGGGATTCCTCCATCTTCCTTTGAGTTTGCTTCTAACTACCTCAGAGATCCTTTCCAGGACCTTCGTGCTGAACCCTGGCTGCTCAGAGCACCTTGGGTGACAACCCACTCTGCCTTGACTTTTCCTCACTTCAGCGTCAGGCCTACTTGTCCTTGTTAAAACTCCTCTGTTCATTCATTCGACAAATATCTATTGACCATATACTATGTCTGAAGTTCTGTGCCAGATGCCGGATATACAATAAGGAGGGAAAAGACACAGTCACTGCCCTCATAGATACAGCACAGAAGGGAGTTAGGTATTAATTCAACAAACATACAAAAGCAACGCTGCAAATGTGAATGGTGCCAGGTATTCGGTACTGGGATTTGGCGTAGTCAAGGAAGTCACGCCGGGCTGTTTATAAGGAAGTGACACTTCAGCTGCAGCTTGAAGGATGAATTCACATCAAGAAGAGGGGAAAGGAGCTTTCTGGGCTAACTACCTGATTCTTTCTGCATTTTCCAGTTATCCTTTTACACACACACACACACACACACAAACACACAAGCCTACGTCATACCGTAAGTTGCCTGTGGATTGACTGCTTTGGGTTAGGTGCTAAAGGGGATCCGATTATGCCACCCTGAAATATGCCACTTTGGTATGTATAAAGATTATTTTAAGCTGAAGACATTTGGGATTCAACAGATGCAGAAAAAAACCCTGAGCTTCCCCTATCTGACTACAAGCAGCAATTTCTGGGAAATAAGGCTGCTATAAATTCCTCTTCAGGGTGGGTCTACTCCCAGAGGGGCGAATGTAAAGAAAATCTACCCCAAATCCCTTCTCCAAGGGAGTTTTATGGCAGTGTAGGAGCTGGAAAGACCACTCATACCTGTATAGACAAACATTATCACAAACTCTCTTATCTCCTGTCTTTGTTCTCCTGAAAACTCATTTACCTTTCAAAAAAGTCATTTATTTTCCCCTATCTTTCTCCCTGTCCCCTTCAGCTATTAAGATGGTATATTAGCCCCAAATTCTAACCCCCCCTTTTGAGTTATTCATCACGGGGTTTTCCCATGGGTACAAGCATTGCACACATAAATAAACTGTGGATTTTTTTCTCCTGTTAATCTGTCTATTGTCAGTTTAATTTTCAGGGGCCCATACACTGAACCTAAGAAGGCAGAGGAAGAGTTTTTTCCTCCCATAGTGTGCTCACCTTTGGTCCAGAGAGCTGTGGCTGGGGAAGGGAGGGCAGGGTCCTGGGGCCTACTGGGAGTGTCTCCTCAGCAAGATATGCTGGCAGTTTCACTTACTGAAATTACAGCTGTAATAATTCATGTTAAGGACATGCCACTGCCTCCAAGAAGCTTTCCTAGTTGCCCCAAGCAGAGTGATTGCTCCGTCCTCTATACACCTCTCCTATAGTGTATCTGCTTCTACTGTTACACTTACTCCACAAATCATTTTGTTCCTGTTGTTTACATGTCTGTCTGCCTGCCAAGTAGGCTGTGTTTCTTGAGGACAGAGACCTTGTCTTACTTACCTCTGTTTTCCTAGAACCCAGCATAACGACTGTACAGTGCCTAGCGTGAGTATTCAATAATGCTAAATGAGTGATAAATGAAATGACAAACTACCACTGGAGTACCTCTCAAAAACGAATGAAATAAAGAATAGGAGAATTTTTACTGCTTCTAGGGAAAGTTAAATGTACTCTCTCCTTGGACATTGTGCTTATCTTCTCTCCACCGTTCTCACTCTTTGGGCATACCTGGAGCTAACTGGCATGGTGATACCTGGGGCATGATGCCATCAATAGTAACACTACAAACAAAATGGAAAATCTTGGGTGGGAAGGGAGAAGAGATAGGCAAGTTTTGGCTAATATGCATAAAGTATCTTACAGAGTGCCTGGCATATAGTAGGCACTTAAATGTAACTTCCTATCCCTTCCTTCTCTTTCTCTTCCCAAATCACCCCATGTCTATCTCATTTCAACATTTCTGGGTACATATATTTGACATATGTGATGTATGCTACATGGACAGGCATGTGCAATGGTGAATATGTGCCAGTCATGGAATGCCTACGCTCGGCAAATACCTACATGGCACTTTAGGGCCAGCCCTAGTCCTCACAGTTGAACTGGCATTGAGTATGGAAATTCTACAGGAAAAAAACATGGAGATCTTATGGTACTCTTCAAGAGAGTAGCTTTGAAGTAATAATACAAGGAGAATAGCACTAATTAGCTGAATGGCTCAAAGAGAATACACTTTTCTTAAACTAATTCTGTAACAGATTATTCTGTAACAAAAATTCTGATTCTCCAACTTTTCAATGTTGGCTCAATTCCAACTGTGTATAGAGACCCCATCCATTTTTGAAGTGGTTTTCTTTGTGGAGGGAGGACTATATGATAACTACTCGGCCTGATTTTCAGGTCCCACATGTTGTTTGGTTTTTGTTTTGTTTTATATTGTTCTTTTTTAGAGCCTAAAAAGGCTCCATTACGCTGCAGTCTGACTACCTATTTATTTTCTTTATTGCTTCCATTCTGCCTGAAGTTAGTTACCATAATAAGTGTTGTTCTCCAAGCTGTGAGTGTATTATCTGTCAGTGCTAGGATACAAAGAAAGATGTTTTGTCCTGAGAAGACTGCTATTGTTAAACAAAGCAGCAGATGTGTTGAATTAGACCTTGTGGGCTGATTAAAACACTGTGATTCTCCTCCTGAAGTTGCCTTCCATTTGTTACGCTTCAGCCCCTACTTCTGATTAAGCCAAGTATGTCCTTGGGGGTTCTGTGCTTAGAAGGAAAAACACGTAACAGGAAAAATATCTAATTCTCTATAATTGAGGATAATAATGTTCAGGCTGGCTCACCAGCAGGGTGTCCTTCTGGTGAAGAGCAGAATAATCCTTCTATTTGTTCTTTCCAGATTGTATTTTGTCAGCCATAGTCTCCCATGACCCACAAGAGAACCCTTTCCACTAGCTTTTTTATGGTGATTGAAAGCTTCTCTCAGGGTAGAATGATAGACACAATATTCGTTTATTAAACAGAAATGTATTGAGCCAGGCCTCCCGTGAGCCAGGGACTATACTTAGGATTGGGAAGGTCATTGACTGCCAGTCATTCTTTTTTTTTTTTTTTTTTTTTTGTGAGGGAGATCAGCCCTGAGCTAACATCCATGCCAATCCTCCTCTTTTTCGCTGAGGAAGACCGGCCCTGAGCTAACATCTATTACCAATCCTCCTCCTTTTTTTTTCCCCCCAAAGCCCCAGTAGATAGTTGTATGTTATAGTTGCACATCTTTCTAGTTGCTGTATGTGGGATGCTGCCTCAGCATGGCCGGACAAGCGGTGCGTCAGTGCGTGCCCGGGATCCAAACCCGGACCGCCAGTAGTGGAGGGCTCGCACTTAACTGCTAAGCCACGGGGCTGGCCCTGCCAGTCACTCTTTGACACAACACATTTGCAACTTATGCAAGACAGAAGCAAACAGCTGTGCATAGCTGGAACCCTGAGTACAGGAGCAAAGATCTGGAAATAAGAATAAAAGGCAAAGTTTCCTGGATTGTTTTGTGCCTAGAAAACAGCCGTGGGAGTATTGTTGGTATTTGGGGGAAAGACTGTGAACAACTTGAGGGCAGGAACTCGGTGTTATTCATCTTTGTATACTAGAACCCTATCTGATGAATTATTAAGAAAATATGTCAAAGGTTAGGACAATGTCTTGATTCTAAGAACTAATTCTTGGAGTCTTTTTGGAAAAAGAAATGAAAGGATAATTCAGACATATAGATTTTATTTATCATGAAGCTAGACTAAGCTTTTTTTTTTTTTTGAGGAAGATCGGCCAATCTTCCTCTTTCTTTTCTTTTTTCTCCCCAAACCCCAGTACATAGCTGTGTATCATAGTTGTAGAGTTGTAGCTCTTCTATGTGGGACACCGCCTCAGCATGGCTTGATGAGCAGTGAGTAGGTCCGCGCCCAGGATCCGAACCAGTAACCCCAGGCCACCGAAGCGGAACGTGCGAACTTAACCGTTGCGCCACCTAAGCTTTAAAGGCCCATGCTCACACTGTGGGTTAGAAGTTGAAGCTGAATAAGGTTTTTTCAACAGTGTTTTTTGTCCATCTGAGAAACTCTTTTGAAAGACTATCTTGTAGAACTGCCTCCTATTTTTACACTCAAGAATGGAAAGCATTTACCGTTTATTCCTCACAAGGTACTTAATCAACATGAAGCCGTATTCTCTGCCCCAAGAAATACACACTTGCAGACAGATCATGGTTTATCTTCAGGCAGGAGGTGTGGGTGCTAGACACACGAGGCAGCGTGTTGCCTCGGAGGCTCCTGCAAGATCAGAATATGCCAGGACAAGCATATGCCTTATTTCTCAGAAATTTTATTTTAGCTCCTTCCCAACTTAAAGAATATAATTACCTAAGCACTCTAAAATCCTACCTTTAACTTCAGGAATGAAAAGGAGATTTAACACCTATTATTCCCTGAGTCTCCTCCAAAAGTATGTTTTGTTTGTTTACTTGTTTATTTTCAAAAGTATGTTTTATGGTTGGAGGCCATAGCAATTCATCCTACCATAAAGTAGCCATTTATACAACAGGTTACACACTTTGGAGAACAGTTATAGTATTTTTACAGTTCCTATCAGCCTTCCAAATTCTTGGGAAGATGCCTGCTTGATCATAGTGATTTATCTAAATGTATTTCGTGACTTAGTCCTGAACCTTCTTATGAATTTTACTATTATGTATCCTAAGAGTCTCTCTCTAGGCCTCCAAAGATAGGTTCAATTCAATTAGACCTTATAAAACCTAACTGAGATTTACTACGTGTCCAACATTGGGATTCAAAGCAGGAAAAGACATATTCCCCTTCTTTAGTGTGATGTTTCTCAACTGGGAGAGAGAGGGATGTATGTCAGAACCTCCTGGGTAGCTGGACGGAGTAAGAAACATGTATAACTTGAAAAAAGCATTTTTAATATCACAATATCATATTTTATTGGAAAACAAAAATATTTTATAACATGAACCACAGAAAGTAAAGCTTGAACAATAATTTGGGACTGGTAGTAATTATGCAGAAGATGCATAGAGTCTCAGAATTAAGCATAGCTTTGAGGGTTAAGATCCTGATGTTTATCAAAAGAGAAAATGGATTTTTAAAAAGCCAAGAAATGCTGCTCAGGCTAGTGGCAGAGCCTAATATGTAAAGAAAATACAGAATTACTGCCGTGTAAGTTTAAGAATAGTGGTATTTACACAAAGAGTAACAAGATCACCAGAGGACACAGGGACTAAGGGCAGGTGGGGGGAGTTAGGAGGGTATCACAGAGGTGGGGACATTTTAGCTGGCTCTTGAAGAATGGGCAGAAGTTCAACAAGTGGAGAAGAGAGAGATGAGATGACCTACAGGCAGAAGAAACACCATGTTCAAAGGCTCAGAGACATGAAGGAGAAGGCATACTCAAAAGGTACAAGCAGCGCAGGGTGGATTGGGTAGAGTTGAGGGAAATAGGGTAGACAGATTGTGAAAGCATTGAGTGGCATACTAGGAGTTCACTTTTTGTCCTGAAGACCAACGGCTCTCAATCTTAGCTCCTCATCAGAATCATTTGTACATTTTTAAAAATGTTTTATTGAGGTATAATTGCATACAAAAAGCTACACATATTTAGAGGGTATAATTTGATAAGTTTTGACATGTGGATACACCCATGAAATCATCACCACAGTCAAGATAATGAATATCTCTATCACCTCCAAAAGTGTCCTTATGCCCCTTTGTGATTCTTCTCTTTTACCCTTCTTATTCCCCCTATCTCTAGGCAACCACTGATCTACTTCTGTCACTATAAATTAGTTTGTGTCACTAGAATTTTACATAAATGGAATTGTATAACGTACTCTTTTTGTATGGCTTCTTTCACTCAGCATAATTATTTTCAGATTCATTCATGTTGTTGTGTGTTATCAGTAGTTTATTCCTTTTATTGCTGAGTGATATTCCATTGTATAGATGTACCATAATTTGTCTATTCATTCACCTATTGATGGACATTTGAGTTGTTTCCAGTTTTGGCTTTTACAAATAAAACTGCTATGAACATTCAACTACAAGTCTTTGTATGGATATATGCTTTCAATACAATAGATGTATGTTTAACTTTTTAAGACCCTGCCAAATTGTTTTCCAAAATGGCTGTAACATTTTATATTCACACCAGCAGTGTATTAGAGTTCCCATTGCCTCACCAATAGTTGATATGGTCAGTTTTTAAATTTTAGACATTCTAATAGATGTGGTTTTAATTTGCATTGTGGTTTTAATTTGCATTTCCCAAATAACTAATGATGTTGAATATCTTTTCATATGCTTATTTACCACCTGTATATCTTCTTTGGTGAAATGGTTATTCAAATCTTCTGTCCATATTTGTATTGGGTTGTTTGTATTCTTATTATTTTGAGTGTTCTTTATGTATTCTGGATACATTATCTGATATATGATTTGCAAATATTTTCTCTGTCTGTGACTTGTCTTTTCATTCTCTCAACAGTATCTTTCAAAAAGTTCTTAATTTTGATGAAGTCCAATTGATTATTTTTTTTATGGAGCAACTGGCATAGTTTTGTATTTATTTTTTGATACTAATTCCTGGCCCTCTTCCCTCAAGATCCTCATTCAGTAAGTCTGGAAAGAGGCTTGGGCATCTGAGTATTTGTAAAACTTCAAAGACGATTTTGGTGTGCAGCTACTGCTGCCAATACTGCATAAAACAACAGAGGTGGTGGTATGTTGCATTTATTTACTTGAATGCTTGTATATTTGTTTAGTTATTTCCTTATATTTCATCTTGTTCCAGAAAAACTTTAAGATAGTTTACAAGGATCCAAGATAACATAACTTGAAAGTAGATAGAAGAAATAAAAGTAAGATGGGACATAAACTGGAACCACTAATGACACTAAAAATGCATGCTATAATCATTTGCACATTGCCTCTAACCTTTGCAGCAATTCAACGTGTATAAGATACAAACAAGCCAATTGCTTAAGAGACATATTAGTACTAAGATGAGATGTGAATTTCTCCCAAGGAACCTCACATAGAGGGAGGAACAGTGTCCCGGACAATAACAGCAAGTTTCAAGGGGCATTTTGTTATGGTAGTTCAGTATGGGCTGATCACATTATAATTAGCTGCAATTCAGTAAAAGCCAATCTTTCAAGAGACCGTTACAACAAAGAATAGGTACCCATTTCTCTGATGAGCTAAATCGATGTAAGAGTATGCTTTAGACTGTCTGGACTATAAAGAAGGGTGAATGATCTTTATTTCTTTCAGGCAATGATCCATGCTTTCTCTTAGACAAATTTTTGATAAGTGTTGCTTGGGGGCTGGGAAGATGACCCCAAAATTATACTTTCCGTTTCTCTATGCTGCTCGTTGAATACAGACCTATATGTCAAGGGAGACAGTTGAGTTTGGGGTTAGCATCCGTTTGAAGAGGCTGTTACCTAACAGAGCCATCTCACCTCTGTCAGATCAAGGGAATCTCAGAAGCAGGGCCAAGAACCTACTGGAGGTTTTAAAGCATGGTATTGATGTGACTCGTATTTTAGCAAGATGATATTGGTAGCAGTGTGGAGAATGAGCATTGAAATGGGCAGAGAAGCCAGAGAGGTAGGAGACTGTTGAAATAGTCCAGGTAAATGATAATAAGGGGCCTGCTTTGAGACAATTGTAGTGGAAACTGAGAGGTGGGGATTCAAGAGTGATTTCTGAGGTAGAAGCAACAGACAGAGTGATGGTTTGATATGGGGGTTGAGGGAGAAGGAGTTGAAGATGACTCTAAGATTATTCTAGATTGGCAAACTAGGAGAAAGATGGTGCCACTAACCGCAATTTAGAACAAAGGAGGAAGAATAGGTTTGCCAGAAAAAATCATGAGTTGGGTTTTTGACATTTGGAGGTTATGTGTTTGAATTATCCAAGTGAAAATAGCTGTAGAATGTTAAAGATAAAGATCTGGAGCTCAGAAGAGAGGGGAGGCTGGAGATAGAGATTTGAGGACATCAACACACTGGTAGGTGGTGGTTGAAATTTGGGGAATAATCAGATTACCTGGGGAGATTTAGTAGATGGGGAAGAGAAGAGGTTGGAACACTGAGAATAGAGAGTTTAGAAGTAAGATAATTTCTAAAATATTCTTCAGTAAAGATGAAAGAAAAAAAGGTTTTCTCTGTGGTTATTCCTTCATTTTACATTTGCTCCATGATGATGACCTGGTTCCACTGATTCTCAGCCTGATTTTGAACATTTTGTGTCATAAAAAACTTTTGTTATTGGATTTTGTGGCCCTTAAAAGTTATTTCTGTGATTTTTTTTTTTTTTTCCCCTATGTAATTTCTGACCTACCATTTCCTGGATTTTACTGATCTCACCTAAAATTATGTCTGGTTTATTTTGTATTTAGCCATGATGTATTTTTATTAGAGTAGGAGGTCTTTTTAATTTGAGGTTCAATTTTTCCCAGGCTTCTGATGTGATGTTTTATACAGTCCCTAGAAGATACAGTGACTAATTACATTTACAATTCTCCATACCATTATTTTCTAAACAATGCTAACATTTTTATCAAAGTTTCCAACACTAAAACAAAATGATAAGATTTTTAAGTTGTTTTCTCTTTCATAATAATGTTAAACTGAGTTATATAATTATATTATAATCCTCTTTTGGCACAGTTTGATTTATCTCAAAAGTATTTTTGAATCAGCCCTGGAATTTCTCTAAGCCTTTTTATTCAACAGTCATTCATTTACCTGTACAAATAAAAAAGAAATCTCTTCTTCAATATCTTGTACAAATATCTTTATGAATTATTTTACTAAAGTATAATATATATACAGAAAAATACAAAATTCATAAGTGCTCAGCTTGATAAATTTTTACACAATGAACATATCCATGCCATCTCCACTTAGATCAAGAAATAAAGCACTACTAGTACCTCAGAAATCCTCACTTTGTACCTTTCCTAGTCATTCTCCTTGCTTTCTAAATGGTAATTATTCCTCTGACTAACCGAATAAATTAGTTTTGCCTGTTTGTGAGTGTCATATAAATGTTATTATACAACATATACTTCTTGTGTCTGGCTTCTTTCTTTCAACATAATGCTTTTGAGATTCTCCATATTGTTGCATCTATCATTGGTTTGTTTCTTTTTGTTGCTGTATAGTGTTTCACTGTATGAATATATCTCAACTTATTTTTCCATTATACAGTTGATGGGCATTTGGATTGTTTTCAGTTTCTGAATATTGTAAATAATGCTGCCATAAATATTGTAAATGTCTTTTGGTACACATTTTACTGGATACAGATGCAGGACTGAAGTTATATAAAGAAATAACAATGCTAATGGTTTCTCTGAAGTTTCTTTTGGATTTCATACATATACAATCATATTATCTGTGAATAACAATAGTTTTATCATTTTTCTTTCATTCTAATACTTATACCTACTATGTTTTTTCTTGACTTACTGTACTGTCTAAGCCCTTCGGAAAAATAGTGAATCGGAACAGGATCTGAGCCAGCATCCAGCACATACAAGCATTCAGTAGGGAGACTGCTTCCAAACTCTTCCTCAAGACTGCTTAGGAGTTTGAAAGATGGCGGCGTAGGAGGATCCTAAGCTCACCCCCTCCCATGGACACAACAAACCTACAACTACCTATGGGACAATTTGCTCTGAGAGAGATCTGGAAACTGGATAAAAAGAACCTCCACAAAAGGAACAACACAGACAGCGGTGGAAGAGGCAGAGATACAGCCCTGCTGAGAAAAAAACCACACCCTAGCCGCAGCATGTCAGGATCGGGAGTGATCTCGAAGGTATGAACCTTTTCCCGGAGAAGCAGGGGATTTGAGCTCCACGTTAGGCACCCCAGTCCTTAGATTCAGCACAAGAGAGAGGAGATCCCCAAATACCTGGCTTTGAAAACTAACAGGGAATAGGCCCAGGAAAATTATAGAACTTCAGGGAAAGAAAAACCTGCTCTTAAAGGGCACCCGCGCAGACTCACTCAACCCAGAAACCAGCACAAAAACACCAGATTGAAAAGTAAATAGTTCACTGATAAAATAGTCTCACTTCTTAAGCTCAGAGCACATCTTGGAGAGGCAGGAGGTGGCTGAGCCCACCCCCTAGGGTCTGAGACACTCGCAGCAGCCATTATTGTGATCTAGTTCAGCCATGCTGACAGAGACGCTAACAGGTGCCATTGGAATCCTTCCTCTAGCCTCTTAACGCAATGGCTTGCCCCTCCCCCAGAGCACTGGAGGCAATTGAGCGCAGCCAGGCAGTGCAGGCAGGGCCCCAGGGAGGAACCCCACCCACCCACCAGCAAGCCCGCAGCAGACAAGTGCAGCTGGGCCTCACAAAAAGCCACACAGGGGATTTACCCTGCCTACCAACATGCCTGAAACAGTTGTGCACTGCCGCATGAGGGGCCTGCCCCACCCATCAGTGGACCTGAGGCAGCTGTGCAATGCTGGGCTGCATAGCCAGTCCACGCTGGAGGCCTACCCCCGCCACCAGCACACACCCCTGAGGCAGCGGAGTGCGCCAGGCTGTGCAGCCAGCCATACCAGAGGCCTGCAGCAGTTGTGCGCCTCCGGGCCTAGCAGTCAGCCAAATGGGGGGCCTGACTTGCTCACCAGCAAACCAGCAGTAATTGTGTGCTACCAGACCTTGTAGCCAGCTGTGCTAGGGGCTTGCCCCATCCAATAATGAGGCTGTGGCAGCTGAATGTGGCGGGGCCTTGCAACCAGCTGGCCTGGGGATCAGCCTAGCATACCCATGTGCCTGCAGCAATAGCAGCCTCACCACAGCAGAAGGGCACACGCAGCCTACACAGGGGACACCCCTGGAGCATTTGGCAGAGGGGAGCATGCTGCTGGGCCCCATAAGAAATCTCCTACATAAGGCCACATTTCCAAGGTTAGGAGATGTAGCTGATCTACCTAACACATAGAAATAAGCACAGAGAAGTAGGCAAAATAAGGAGACAAAGGAATATGTTCCAAATAAAAGAACATGGGGCCAGCCGGGTGGCGCAAGCGGTTAAGTGCGCACGCTCTGCTGCGGTGGCCTGGGGTTCGCCGGTTTGGATCCCGGGCACGCACTGACGCACCGCTTGTCAAGCCATGCTGTGGTGGCGTCCCATATAAAGTGGAGGAAGATGGGCGTGGATGTTAGCCCAGGACCAGTCTTCCTCAGCAAAAAGAGGAGGATTGGCAGATGTTAGCTCAGGACTGATCTTCCTCACAAAAAATAAAAATAAATAAAAATTTTAAAAAAGAACAGGACAAATCCTCAGATAAAGAACTAAATGAAATAGAGATAAACAATCTACCTGATAAAGAGTATAAACTAATGGTTATAAGCATGCTCACTGAAGCAAGGAGAAGAGTAGATGAACACAGTGAGAACTTCAACAAAGAGTTAGAAAACATAAAAAAGAGCCAATCAGGGGCCGACCCAGTGGTGTAGTGGGTAAGTGCACGTGCTCCGCTGTGGCAGCCCAGGGTTTGGAGCCCAGGCACGCACCGACATACTGCTTGTGGTGGCATCCCATATAAAGTGGAGGAAGATGGGCACAGATGTTAGCCCAGGGCCAGTCTTCCTCAGCAAAAAGAGGAGGATTGGCAACAGATGTTAGTTCAGGGCTAATCTTACAAAAAAAAAAAACAAAGAGCCAGTCAGAGCTGAAGAATACAATAATGGAAATGAAAAATTCACTAGAAAGAATCAACAGCTAAGTAGAGGACACAAAAGAACAGATCAGCAATCTGGATTCCAGAGTAGAGAAAATCACCCAAGCTGAACAAAAAAAAGAAAAAAGAATTTAAAAGAACATGGACAGTTTAAGGGACCTCTGGGACAACATCAAGTATACTAACATTCACATTGTAAGTGTCTCAGAAGAGAGAGACAAAGGGGAAGAGAAGTTATCTGAAGAAATAATAGCTGGAAACTTCCCTAATCTGGGGAAGGAAACAGGCATCCAGGTACAGGAAGCACAGAGAGTACCAAACAAGATGAACCCAAAGAGGCCCACATTAAGACACAGTATAATTAAAGTGTCAAGAGTTAAAGATAAAGAGAGAATCCTAAAAGCTGCAAGAAAAAAGCAACAAGTTACAAACGAAGAAAACTCCATAAGGCTATCAGCTCACTTTTCAGCAGAAACCTTACAGGCTGGAAGGGAGTGGCAAGATATATTCAAAGTGCTGGAAGAGAAAAAACCTACAACCAAGAATACTCCACCTGGCAAGGTTATCATTCAGAATGGAAGAAGAGAAAGAGTTTTCCAGACAAGCAAAAATGAAAGGAATTCATTACCACTAAACCGGCCTTGCAAGAAATGCTAAAGGGACTTATTTATGTGGAAAAGAAAAGGCCACAAATAGGAATAAGAAAATTATCAAAGAAAAAATATCACTGGTAAAGGCAAATATATACTAAACATACTGGGTTGACCACCTAGAAAGCTAGTATGAAGGTCAAAAGACAAAAGTACTAAAACCATCTATCTCTATGATAAGAGGTTAAGGGATACTCAAAATTAAAAGAGGTAAAATATGATGTCAAAAACATAAAATGTGGGGCCTGACCCTGTGGCATAGTGGTTAAATTCACACACTCTGCTTCCGGGGTCTAGGGTTCGCGGGTTTGGATCCTCGGCATGGACCTGCTCACCACTCATCAAGCCGTGCTGTGGCAGCGTCCCACATACAAAATAGGGGAAGATAGGCACAGATGTTAGCTCGGGGCCAATCTTCCTCAGCAAAAAGAGGAAGATTGGCAACAGATGTTAGCTCAGGGCCAATCTTCCTCACCAAAATAAAAAGTTAAAAAAAATTTTTTTTGAATGCAAAAACCACATATATATTAAACATATGATTAACTTAAAAACACCAAACCAGTTTGTTTTATTGTATTTTATTTTTAATTTTTTTGTTTATTGCAGTAACATTGGTTTATAACATTGTATAAATTTCAGGTGTACATCATTATACTTCTATTTCTGCATAGATTACATCATGTTCACCACCCAAATACTAATTACAACCCATCACCACACACATGTGCCAAATTATCCCTTTTGCCCTTCTCCCTCCCCCCTTCCCCTCTGGTAACCACTAATCCAATCTCTGTCTCTATGTGTTTGTTTATTGTTGTTATTATCTACTACTTAATGAAGGAAATCATACGGTATTTGACCTTCTCCCTCTGACTTATTTCACTTTGCATGATACCCTCAATGTCCATCCATGTTGTCACAAATGGCTGGATTTCATTGTTTCTTATGGCTGAGTAGTATTCATTGTGTGTATATACCACATCTTCTTTATCCATTCGTCCCTTGATGGGCACTTAGGTTGCTTCCAAGTCTTGGCTATTGTGAATAAGGCTGCAATGAACACAGGGGTGCATGTATCTTTACGCATTGGTGTTTTCAAATTCTTTGGATAAATACCCAGCAGTGGAATAGCTGGATCATATGGTATTTCTATC
The DNA here is from genome assembly GCF_057802395.1 of Ceratotherium simum simum. NCBI lineage: Eukaryota > Metazoa > Chordata > Mammalia > Perissodactyla > Rhinocerotidae > Ceratotherium > Ceratotherium simum. The sequence continues at coordinate 21,669,495 of NC_141910.1, forward strand.
CGTAATTTTTTGAGGAATCTCCATACTGTTTTCCACAGTGGCTGCACCAGTTTGCACTCCCACCAGCAGTGTATGAGAGTTCCCTTCTCTCCACATCCTCTCCAACACATGTAGTTTCCTGTCTTGTTAGTTATAGCCAGTCTGACAGGCATGAGGTGATATCGCATTGTAGTTTTGATTTGCATTTCCCTGATAGTTAATGATTTTGAACATCTTTTCATGTGTCTGTTGGCCATCTGTATATCTTCTTTGGAGAAATGTCTGTTCAGGTCTTTTGCCCATTTTTTAACTGGGTTGTTAGTTTTTTTGTTGTTGAGATGCATGAGATCTTTATATATTTTGGAGATTAAGCCCTTATCAGATGTATGGTTTGCAAATATCTTCTCCCAATTGTTAGGTTGTCTTTTCGTTTTGTTGATGGTTTCCTTTGCTGTGCAGAAGCTTTTTAGTTTGATGTAGTCCCGTTTGTTTATCTTTTCTATTGTTTCTTTTACCTGGTCAGACAGGGTGCTTGAAAATATGTTGCTAAGACTGATGTCGAAGAGCGTACTGCCTGTGTTTTCTTCTAGAAGTTTCATAGTTTCAGGTCTTACATTCAAGTCTTTAATCCATTTGGAGTTAATTTTTGTGTATGGTGTAAGGTAAGGGTCTACTTTCATTTTTTTGCATGTGGCTATCCAGTTTTCCCAACACCATTTGTTGAAGAGACTTTCTTTTCTCCATTGTATGTTCTTGGCTCCTTTGTCAAAGATTAGCTGTCCATAGATGTGTGGGTTTATTTCTGGGCTTTCAATTCTATTCCATTGATGTGTGTGTCTGTTTTTGTGCCAGTACCATGCTGTTTTGGTTACTATAGCTTTGTAGTATATTTTGAAATCAGGGAGTGTGATACCTCCAGCTTTGTTCTTTTTTCTCAGGATTCCTTTGCTATTTGGGGTCTTTTGTTGTTCCATATAAATTTTAGGATTCTTTGTTCTATGTCCGTGAAAAATGTTATTGGAACTTTGATAGGGATTGCATTGAATCTATAGATTGCTTTAGGAAGTATGGACATCTTAACTATGTTAATTCTTCCAATCCAAGAGCACGGAATATCTTTCCATTTCTTTGTGTCTTCTTCAATTTCTTTCAGCAATGTTTTATAGTTTTCGGTGTACAGATCTTTCACCTCTTTGGTTAAGTTTATTCCTAGGTATTTTATTCTTTTTGTTGCAATTGTAAATGGGATTGTATTCTTAATTTCTCTTTCTGCTACTTCGTTGTTAGTGTATAGAAATGCAACTGATTTTTGTATGTTGATTTTGTATCCTGCAACTTTACCATATTCGTTTATTACTTCTAAAAGTTATCTGGTGGATTCTTTAGGGTTTTCTATATATAAAATCATGTCATCTGCAAATAGTGACAGTTTCACTTCTTCCTTTCCAATTTGGATCCCTTTTATTTCTTTTTCTTGCCTGATTGCTCTGGCTAGGACTTCCAGTACCATGTTAAATAGGAGTGGTGACAGTGGGCATCCTTGTCTGGTTCCTGTTCTTAGAGGGATAGCTTTCATTTTTTCACCATTGAGGATGATATTAGCTGTGGGTTTGTCATATATAGCCTTTATTATGTTGAGGTACTTTCCTTCTATACCCATTTTACTCAGAGTTTTTATCATAAATGGATGCTATATCTTGTCAAATTCTTTCTCTGCATCTATTGAGATGATCATGAGATTTTTATTCTTCATTTTATTAATGTGGTGTATTACGTTGATTGATTTGCAAATGTTGAACCATCCCTGCATCCCTGGAATAAATCCCACTTGATCATGGTGTATAATCTTTTTAACTTATTGTTGTATGTGATTTACTAGTATTTTGTTGAGGATTTTTGCATTGATGTTCATCAGTGATATTGGCCTGTAATTTTCTTTTTTTTGTGTTGTCCTTGTCTGGTCTGGTCTTGGACAAAACTGTCACTCCAAATTGAATTTAAAACAACAGTTTACAAGGCAAACACTGACAATAGGTATGGACAGGCACTACCAAAAAATGCTATTTGTTCTTTTATTAAATAATGCCATTCTCAAGTGATGTAGAGCAGTCGCCTTGACAGAGTTCCTTTTTTGTATAAATATTCATAAATAAAAAGTGTCTCTAGATATTCTAATGAGCTGCAAACATTAATACCTTACAACAGCAGCTTAATGTCTATTTTAGGAAAAAAGCACTAAAATCCTTTTCCATTGAAAGTCATTTATTTCTCTGGTGTAAGTGAGCAAGTCACTACAACATTAACTTCTTTTCTAGAACAATGTAAATAACAATGTATACACATCTTAAATTTGGTAGGTCATAAAGGATGCAATCATTTTTTTGATGCAACAGGAAAATAAATAAATAAAAATTAAATACTTTAACCCAACATTTGGTATTGACCAATCAGTAGTGTCAACTTCATATATGAAGGACAGCACAGTCTGGTTTTAAAAACTCCTCAGTGTCATAGTATTTGGGCTAAAAATATTTAGAATATTAAATGGAATAGAATAAATAGAATATTAAAAGGAATACAATACATTCACCATAAAGCTGCTATTGTAACTCATTTCTTGCTGGGGTAAAGCGACCATTTGGTCCATGGCAGAAGTTACATATATCACACTTCTGTCAAACTGAAAACTTATGTTTGTAAGATTTCATGTTTATAAACTACAATACACACTGACTAAGCTGTCAGTCCCTCACAGTTTTTTAGAAAAATATCTACATTTGTCCTTATGAATGTCGAAATGTTACACCATCATTTGTTTAAAAAAAAAAAAATGCACATTCATACCGTGAAGTTATTAGGAAAATACTCTTGCAAATAAACTATATAAAGATAAAATACACTTCAAAGGTATGTGGGTTGTTTTCTGTTTGTTTGTTTTACAATATTCTATAAAGTGCAGAGAAATCCTAAGGGAAAAACTACTCCCTATAACATAGTTTAATTACAGCAGCTTTTGCATAGCAATACTTAGAGGAAGTTGGACACCCGTTTCCTCAGGAAGAGAAGGATGGAAGAGGATCTTTCCAATTCAGATTTTTTTTGGCCATAAGTCTGCTTTCTTCAGGAATAGTTGCTGAAGCCAAATCTCCATTAAGTGTATTTCTTGAACAGTGAACGGGTCTATCCGAGTCTTCATGAGGAATATCATTACAAGAGTCTGTATCTGAGTAGGTTCTTCCGCGTCGCTGGGAAAGTGGGTGAAGTGTAGACACTGGTTCTTTTCTAGAGTGGCTACTCCTCTCTGAACTGCAAGAACCAGGGTGGCTGATAGAACGCTTCATCATTTGAACAGGAGAAGGTGACACAGGAGAAACTAAGGGATCTGGATGGGACAGCTGAAACATCTCGGGTTTAAACTTGGCATTCGCTATCTTCACACACTCCTCAAGGGTTGTGATGAATGTGTTACATGTGGCACTAAGCAGTGAAGAGGCTTCATGCATATTCTCTACACTGGGAGATGAATGCTTCTCATCATGGTGAACAAATTCTTGGATCGTATGAACTTGCTGCATTAGGCGGTCACAGTAGAGGCGAAGTTCAGACGTTTTGGTTTTCAGAGATTCACTGGTTTCACTTATTTCTTTTTCTTTTTTAGTCCTAGTATCAGTCACACAGGCTTTGGAGCTCCGCAGAGCAACCAGCCACCTCTGTCTTTCAGCTGCATTCACTGCCTTCATGTAGAAATGCTGCTTTCCTGGAATGATTAATTCCATTCTCCTGTTGTCGGCTGAATGGACAGAATTTATGTGCCAGTCAAGAGTTGTCCCCTCCAAAGTAAGCACCTTTAATTTCACAAACTGCCATCTTTATACTTCCTTTGCTCCCTTTGCAAACATCATCTTGTGAATCATAATAGGACAAGATTCCATTATCTAAAACAAACCAACCAGGCTGCCAACCTGTGAGATAGTTGGTCCACTTGTACGGAACCCCCTCCATGCTTCCGAGCCCGGCGCCGCGCATCCGCGCCGGCCGCGGTGGTGGAGTGGGCGCGGAGCCTGGGCAGCCCCGCGCAGGGACCCGCCCCGGGCGCCCCCAGCCGGCACCAAGCCGCCCTCCGCCCGCGCCGCCGCCGGGACGTGGCGGCCCTTAAAGGCCAGGATGGCGGCCGCCGCGTGGAGCTCGGGGGCCACGAGGCGCGGGCTCAGACATCCCAGGGCGAGCCGCGGTGGCGGCGGCGGCGGCGGCTGCCAAATCGCGACGGTGGACGGCCTAAAAAAAATTTTTTTTAATTAAAAAAAATATAAAATGTGGAGGAGGGGAGTAGAAGCATAGACTTTTTAGTATCAAGTCCAACTTAAGAGATCATCAATTTCACATAGATGCAATTTACATAGGTTATTATATATGAACCTCATGGTAACCACAAACCAAAAAGTTATAATATATACACAAAAAATAAAGAGAAAAGAACCTAAAATAATACTAAAGAAAGTCATCAAATCAGAAGGAAAAAGAGCCGGCCGGCCCTGTGACTTAGAGGTTAAGTGCACGCGCTTGGCTACTGGCAGCCCGGGTTGGGATCCCTGGCGCACAGGGACGCACTGCTTCTCCGGCCATGCTGAGGCTGGTCCCACATATAGCAACTAGAGGGATGCGCAACTATGACATACAACTACCTACTGGGCCTTTGGGGAAAACAAAAGAGGAGGAGGATTGGCAATAGATGTTAGCTCAGAGCCGGTCTTCCTCAGCAAAAAGAGAAGGATTAGCCTCGTTAGCTCAGGGCTGATCTTCCTCACAAAAAAAAAAAAAAAATGAAAAAGAGCAAGAGAAGAAGAAAGGAAAGGAGAAGGACTACAAAAATATCCAGGAAAAAAGTAACAAAATGGCAATAAGTATATACTTATCAAGAGTTACTTTAAATGTAAATGGACTAAATGCTCCAATCAAAAGACATAAGGTGGGACCAGCTTGGTGGCACAAGCGGTTAAGTGCGCCCACTCCGCTGTGGCAGCCCGGGGTTCGCCAGTTCGGATCCCGGCGTGCACCAACACACCGTTTGGCAAGCCATGCTGTGGCGGCATCCCATATAAAGTGGAGGAACATGGGCACGGATGTTAGCCCAGGGCCAGTCTTCCTCAGCAAAAAAAGAGGAGGATTGGCAGATGTTAGCACAGGGCTGATCTTCCTCACACACACACAAAAAATAGCAAAAAGACATAAGGTGGCTGAATGGTTAAAAAAGCAAGACCCATATATATGCTGCATACAAGAGACACATTTCAGACCTAACAACACTCACAAACTGAAAGTAAAGGGATGAAAAAATATATTGCATGTAAATGGAAATGAAAAGAAAGCTGAGGTAGCAATACTTATATCAGACAAAATAGACTTTAAAACAAAAACTGTAACAAGAGACAAAGAAGGTCATTACATAATGATAAAGAGAACATTCCAACAAGAGGACGTAACACTTGTAAATATCTATATGCCCAACATAGGAACACCTAAATACATAAAGCAGTTATTAACAGCCATAAAAGGAGAAATTGACAGTAACACAATAATAGTAGGAGAATTTAATGCCCCACCTACATCAATGGGTAGATCACTCAGACAGAAGATCAATAAGGAAACATTGGCCTTAAATAACACATTAGACCAGATGGGACTTAATAGATATATACAGAACATTCCATCCAGAATCTGCAGAATACACATTCTTTTCAAATGCACATGGAAATTCTTCAGGATAGATCACATGGTAGGCCACAAAACAAGTCTCAATAAATTTAAGAAGATTGAAATAATACCAAGCATCTTTTCTGACCACAATGGTATGAAACTAGAAATCAACTGCCAGAAGAAAACTAAAAAAGTCAAAAATACGTAGAGATTAAACAAAATGCTACTGAACAACTATTGAATCAACAAAGAAATCAAAGGAGAAATAAACAAATACCTTCAGACAAGTGAAAATGAAAATATGACATACTAATCTATTGGATACAGCAAAAGCAGTACTAAGAGGGAAGTTTATAGCAATATAGACCTACCTCGAGAAATAAGAAAAATTTCAAATAAACAATCTAACATTACACATGACTAATCTAACATGAAGCCCAAAATCAGTAGAAGGAAGGAAATAATAAAAATCAGAATGGAAATAAATGAAATAGAGACTAAAAAGACAGTAGAAAGGATCAATGAAAGTAAGAACTGGTTCTTTGAAAAGATAAGCAAAAGTGACAAACCTTTAGCTAGACTTGCTAAGAAAAAAAGATAAAGCTCAAATAAAATCAGAAATGAAAGAGGAGGAATTACAAGGGATACCACAGAAATATAAGGATTACAAGAGAACACTATGAAAAGCTATATGCCAACAAGTTGAATAATCTAGAAGAAATAGATAAATTCTTAGAATTATACAATCTTCCAAAACTGAATCAAGAAGAAATAGAGAATCTGAACAGATAGATCACTAGTAAGGAGATCAAAACAGTAATCAAAAATCTTCCAAAAAACAAAGGTCCAGGACCAGATGGCTTCCCTGGTGAATTCTACCAAACATTCAAAGAAGATGTAATATCTATGCTTCTCAAACTCTTCCAAAAAATTGAAGAGGAGGCAACGCTTCCTATCATTCTATAAGGCCAACATTACCCTGATACCAAAACCAGCCAAGGACAACACAAAAAAAGAAAATTACAGGCCAATATTGCTGATGAACATAGACGTAAAAATCCTCAACAAAATATTAGCAAATCCAATACAACAGTACATTAAAAGGATCATACAACATGATCAAGTGGGATTTATTCCAGGGATGCAAGGATAGTTCAACATTTGCAAATCAATCAATGTGACACACCACATTAACAAACTGAAGAATAAAAATCACATGATCATCTCAATAGATACAGAGAAAGTATTCAACAAGATTCAGCATCCATTTATGATAAAAACTCTGAGTAAAATGGGTATAGAAGGAAAGTACCTCAACAAATTAAAGGCCATATATGACAAACCCACAGCTAACATCATACTCAACAGGGAAAAACTGAAAACCCTCTAAGAACAGGAACAAAACAAGGATGACCACTTTTGCCACTCTTATTCAACATAGTGTTGGAAGTCCTAGCCAGACAAATTAGGCAAGAAAAAGAAATAAGAAGGATGCAAATTGGAAAGAAAGAAGACAACTGTCACTATTTGCATATGACATGATTGTATATATAGAAAACCCTAAGGAATATATATATATGTATCACACAATGGAAGACTACTTAGCCATAAAAAAGATGAAATCTTGTCATTTGGGACAACACGTATGGACTTTGAGGGTATTATGCTAAGCAAAATAAGTCAGATGGAGAAAGCCAAAAACCATATGATTTCACTCATATGTGGAAAATATAAAAAACAACAACAACAAGTGAATACATGTATACAGAGAATAGATTAGTGGTTACCAGAGGGGAAGGGGGGTGGAGGGAGGGTGAAAGGGGTAAAAGGGCACATTTGTACGGTGATGGATGGCAAGTAGACTTTTGTTGGTGAACACAATGTAGTCTATATAGAAGTCAAACTATAATGATGTACATCTGAATTTATTTATATAATTTATAAATTTATTTATGTAATAAATTTATTTATATAATTACCTCAATAAAAAAATAAATAAAAAAAAAAGAAAAGAAAGATAGTGAATAACAGTAGTGACAGTGGGCATCCTTGCTTCATTCCCAATCTCAGAAGGAAAGATTTCAATACCTCAAATTAAGTATGATGTTTGCTGTAGGTATTTTGTAACTATCCTTTATCAGGTTAATGAAGTTCCCTTCTATACCTAATTTGTTAATAGGTTGTTTTGTTTTATTTTTATATCATGAATAATTGTTAAATTTTTTAAATCATTGGTGCTTTTTCTGTATCTGTTGAATTGAGCATATAATTGATGTTATTTATTCCATTAATGTCATGAATTACATTGATTCATTTTCAAATATTAAACCAACATTGCCTTCCTGGAATAAACTCAACTTGGTTGTGATATATTATCCTATTATGCATCACTGGATTAAATTTTCTAATATTTTATTTAGGATTTTTGTATCTGTCATGAAAGAGATTGGCCCGTGATATTCCTTTCCTGTAAGGTCCCTGTGCAGTTTTGGCATCAGATTATGTTGGTCTCATTAAACAAATTGGCAAGTTTCCCCTTTCAGTTTATTCTCTTGAAGATTTAATTAAGATTAGTGTTATTTCTTCTTTAATTTTTTGGTAGAATTTACTGGGAAAGTCATCAAGGCCTAGAAGTTTTTCATATGCCAGAGCACGGTTTTAAATTAGAGAGTAAATGTTTAAATAGATATAGAACTATCTATCATTTCTACTTCTTTTTGTGTCAGTTTTTAGTAAGTTTTGTTTTTCTAGGAATTTGTCAATTCATTAAAATTTCAAATAAATTAGCATAAATGTGTTCATAATATCTTATCTTTTTAATGTCCATAGATCATATACTGATATCTCCTTTTTATTTCTATTAAAGATTCATGCCTTCTTTTTTATTTTTTACTTGATAAACCTCACCAGTGGTAAATCAATTTTATTAGTCCAGTGACATTCAGGATCCTTTACACTCTTAAAAATTGTTGAGGACCTTAAAGGACTTTTGTTGTGTTGGCTATATGTATCAATGTCTATCATATTAGAAATTAAAATTGTGAAAATATAAGAATATTTATTAATTCATTTAAAACCCATTACATTTTAATAAAATAACATAGTTTTGTAAAAATATCTCTATTTTAATGAAAATAGCAATATTTTTCAAAACAAAAAATTGAGTGATAAGAATGACATTATTTTTACATTTCAAATCTCTTTTAATACCAGATTTAATAGAGGACAGCTGGATTCTCTTATCTACTTTTGCTTTCAATCTTTCACAATATTATGTGTCATGTAGCTACTGGAAAACTCTACTGTGTACTTGTGAGAGAATGAGGATGAAAAAGGAAAATAACTGGTGATGATGATGATGATGAAAATAATTTTGACGTTGTGGACCCCTTGAACTCAGAGACATCCAAGGGTTCTCAGACTACGTTTTAAGAACCTCTATATTACTCTTTCTAAAGAACCAAGTTTGGTTTGATTCTTACCAGTATAATTTGTTTTTTATTTCATTATAACTTAAGTTTTACTTTTATTTCCTTTCTTCTATTAGGTTGAACAAAATGAACTTGTTGGTTTTTTAGGTAAAAAATGGTTGGGTACAGATAATTTCATATGACTCACTCTAACGCTTCCTTTAGGTTTAATTTGGTATTCTTTTCCTAACTTCTTAAAATGATTTTCAGCCCTTCTTCTTTTTTAATATGTTCATTTAAGGCTACACGTATTTCTCTGAGCACAACTTAAGTTGCACCTCAGTCTGAATATGTTGTATTTTTGTAATATGAAACAAAATATTCCTTTCAGTTCAAAATAGTTTCCAATTTTTATTGTGGTTTCTTCTTAGGCTTATAGGTTATTTAGGAGTATATTACTTAATTTCCAAACACTTAGCAATTTTTTAATTATCTTCTTTTTTGTGTGTGTGAGGAAGATTAGCCCTGAGCTAACATCTGATGCCAATCCTCTTCTTTTTGCTGAGGAAGATTGGCCCTGGGCTAACATCTGTGTCATCTTCCTCTACTTTATATGGGGTGCCGTCACAGCATGGCTTGACAAGCGGTGCATGGGTGCATGCCTGGGAAGCGAACCTGCGAACCACTGGGCCGGCCCCTTTAATTATCTTTTTATTATTGATTTCTAGCTTAATTCCACTGTAATCAGAGAACTTGCTCTATATAGTTTCAATCATTTTAAATTTTTTTAGACTCTATGGCCCAGAATATGGTCAACATTGCATGTACCCTTAAAAAAGCTAATTATACTTTTAAATCTGTCAAGCATTTTAGCTGCTACTTTACCTCCATATAAACTTTACAACACAGTATCATTATCCTGCTCATGTGATCAGCACAGTAGATAGATTCCACAGAAGTTTTGTGGTCTGAGCTTCCTTTTCCCAGTAAGATTGCCCATTATTACCATTTCTATTGTCCCTCCCACATAGTGCTCTATGCCCCTGACTGTTCTTATCCCTCAAACAGAACTAGTTACCCCTCAGCAGTGTATTTCATTTTTTCCACATCAACTCTGAGATGTGAATTATAACAGAGTCTACACTTGTGGCCCAACAGTGTAATGCAGCCATTTCATGAAAATTATTAAAGAACTAGTTCACAGAATCAGAAACTCAGAGTAGTTAGCTAAATCATTTTTCCAAGAACTCTGCTGATGCTGAAAAGCCTCTGCAAATTTTCTATTAGTACATAATAGGCGTCTGGTGGATGTTGAATGAATGGATCCCACCAAATAATTATTCAACCCATAGGACTGCAACGATTTCCTCTCCCAGGAAGCCTACTGTTTCTGAGGACATAGCTAATTGTTAGAAAGTACCTCCTTGGGCTGAGATGATGTCTGACTCCCTGAAGTTTCTGTCTGTTGGATTAGAAAGAATCTAATTCCTCTCCTACATGATAACCCTTCAAATCTGTGTCTCCTTGAAAGTTTTTCTTTAAGTTCAGCATCACTAGTTCCTTCAATCATTCCTTGTGTTATTCAACATGGCTGGGGAGCATTAAGCAGGCTGAACCCCACTAGAGAGAAGCCAGGGCTCAGTGTTTGCCACCCAGGCTGCTCATTAAAATCACCTGGGGAATTTCTTAGACAATAACAATACCCGTGTCCCATCCACAGAGATTCTGATTCAATTTGTCTGGAGTACCCAGGCCTCAGTATTTTTTTAAAAACATCTGAGTGATTGAAGACCTGATATTTTTAAGATGTACTTTCTCCCCAAATTGATCTATAGATTCAATGCAACCTCCATTAAAATCTCAGCAGACTTTTTGTAGAAATTGACAAGTTGATTCTAAAATTCACATGGAAATGCAGAGAATCTAGAAGAGCCAAAATGATTCTGAAAAAACAAGAACAAAGTTAGAGGACTTATAGTACATGACTTCATGACTTAAGGATATTGGTGTCAAAATAGTCAAGTAATTCAATGGAACAGAATAGAGAATCCAGGAATAGGTCTACACATATATGGTCCATTGATTTTCAATAAAGGAACAAGGCAATTCAGAGAAGAAAGTATAGGGGTTTTTTTGAACAAATGGTACCAGAACAATAGGACATTTATGTGCAAAAAAAATTTAACTTCATATCTCTCACCATATGAAAAATTAACTCAAAATGGATTAGAGACCTAAATATAAAACCTAAAACTATAAAACTTCTATAAGAAAAAATAGGCAAAATTTTTGTGACCTTTATTTAGGCAAAGATTCCTTAGATGCTACACTAAAGGGATTATCCATAAAAAATTTTTTGATAAATTGGACTTCATCAAAATTAAGGATTTCTGCTCTTCAGAAGACACTGTGAAGAGAATGAAAAGACAAGCCACAAACTGGGAGAAAATATTTGCAAATTACATATTAGATAAAGGACTTGTATCCAGAATACAGAAAGAACTCTCAAAATTCAGTGATAAGAACACACACACAAATAAAAATATGGACAAAAGATTTGAACAGACATTCACCAAAGAAGATAGTCAGATGGCAAATAGATACATGAAAAGATGCGCAACATCATTAGTCATTAGGGAAATGCAAATTAAAAGCAGAGTGGTATACCTACATACCTACTAGAATGTTTAAAATTAAAAAGACTAACCATATGAAATGTTGGAGAGGATCTGGAACAACTGGAACTCTCATACATTACTGGTGGGAATGTAAAATGTTATAGCCATTTTGGAAAACAGTTTGGCAGCTTCTTAAAAAGTTAAGCCATATAGAGTGACGTCAGCATCATGGCGGAGTGAGCTTTCCCGTGAACTCTTCCCCCGACAAGATACAACAAAAGCAACAGTCACAGACCAACAACGGAATCCCAGACAGTGAAAACCTAGAGCGGAGGGATCCACACTGCCGCACATCTGAGAGCGGAACGTGCTGGGCCCCCGGAGGAAGTGGGGAGAGGTAAGGAGAACTCTGCTCCCTCCCCATCAGATCAGTGATCCCGGTCCGCGCGCGGTCCGCGCGGCTCCCAGAGAGGGGGGAGGGGCGGCCCTCGGCGGGGAAACCGTGGCTCTTCGGACTCTCTCAGCCAGTGGGAAACTCCCGCACAGAGGACTCAGAGGAGCCACAGGGCTACCATCAACATCTGAGCACCCCAGAGAGCGGATAAAGAGGGGCAAACGAGAAGCCTCCCACGTCGGGGACCCAGAGGGCAAAAGAGAGAGCTCCCCCCTCCCTGCAACCCGGACTCTGCAGCTCAACCGACCACACCTAGCGATCCGAGGCAGACCTGATCAAACAACTGGACCCGTGGATCGCAGCGGGGAAAAAAAAAAACAAAATAAAACTGCGGATCACAGCAGAAAAACCGGGGCAGAGCGCAGGGGGCTTAGACTACACAGCCCTTTACCACCAGACAGTGGCGGCAGGTGGAAATTGCAACCAGAGACTTCCAGGATGAGGAAAAACAAAACCAACACAGGAACCACAATGCAAAAATATATGAAATCACCAGACCAGAAACAAAATGACAAGCACCCAGAAATCAACCCCGAAGACACAGAAATCCATAAACTAAATGACAGAGATTTCAAAATAGCTATCATAAAAACACTCAACGAAATACGAGACAACACAGACAAACAATTCAATGAGATTAGGAGTTTCTTCACAAAAGAGATTGAAATCATAAAGAAAAACCAATCAGTGCTGATGGAGATGAAGAACACAATGGAGGAGATAAAGGAGAATCTGGAATCTTTAAAGAACAGAGCTGACAATATGGAGGAAAGAATTAGTACTTTAGAGGATAGGAATACAGATATACTCCAGATGGAAGAGGAGAGAGAACTAAGACTAAAAAGAAATGAAGAAAGACTCCGAGAAATATCTGACTCTATTAGAAAATGTAACATAAGAATTATAGGTATTCCTGAGGGAGAGGAGAGGGAAAGAGGAACAGAGAGCCTATTCAAGGAAATAATAGTTGAGAATTTCCCAAATCTGGGGAAGGAGCAGGAAATACCAGTAAGCGAAGCCAACAGGACACCTATATATATTAACAGACAAAGAACTTCACCACGACACCTAGTGGTAAGGCTAGCTAGGGTCAACGACAAAGAAACAATATTAAGGGCAGCTAGACAAAAACAAAAAATAACGTACAAAGGAACTCCCATCAGGCTCTCAGTGGATTTCTCAACAGAAACTTTTCAGGCTAGAAGAGACTGGAATGACATAGTCAAAATACTGAAAGACAAAAACTTTCAGCCAAGAATACTCTATCCAGCAAAAATATCCTTCAAATATGATGGAGAAATAGTAACTCTCCCAGATAAACAAAAGCTAAGGGAGTTCATGGCCACGAGACCCCCACTACAAGAAATACTCAAGAAGGCCCTCAGGCCTGAAAAAAAGAAGAGAAAGGGAACACAAAGCTTGGAGGAAGGAGAAAAGTAGGTAGACAAAATCAGAGAAATAGTAGATCTTTACCGGAATAGGTTAGCAACCACTTAAATACTAAACTCAAAGATCAAAGGAAGAAATTCACCAAAAATAAATTTAACCTCATCACTGTAAACACACAGCCACAACACAAGATAGAATAAGGTATAACAAGAACAACTTAGAAGGGGAAGAGGAAAGTGACCGAATTGACTTAGTATAAGGAAATAGGAGGCTATCAGATAATGGACTATCTCATACACAAGATTTTTTGCCCAAACCTCAAGGTAACCACTAAACAAATAATCAAAGCAAAACCACATATGATAAACAAAGAGAAAACTAGAAGAATCATAAGACAGAACAACCAAACTGAATTGGCAGTCCAAAACAAATGGGACAAGAAACAAAGGAAATGCAAAAGAACCAGAAAATAAGTGACAAAACAGCAACATTAAGCCCTCATATATCAATAATTACCTTAAATGTAAATGGATTGAACTCTCCAATCAAAAGATACAGAGTGGCAGGATGGATTAAAAAGCAAGACCCAACAATCTGCTGCCTTCAGGAAACACATCTTAGCACTAAAGACAAGCACAGGCTCAGAGTGAAAGGATGGAAGACAATACTCCAAGCTAATGGCAAACAAAAGAAAGCAGGTGTTGCCATACTCGTATCAGACAAAGTAGACTTCAAGATAAAACAGGTTAAGAAAGACAAAGAAGGGAAATATATAATGATAAAAGGGACACTACATCAAGAAGACATATCACTTATAAATATATATGCACCCAACATAGCAGCACCAATGTACATAAAGCAACTATTAACAAACCTAAAAGGAGAAATCAACAACAACACAATAATAGTAGGGGATCTTAACACCCCACTTACAGCAATGGATAGATCATCCAGACAAAAAGTTAATAAAGAAATAGTAGACTTAAATGAAAAACTGGACGAGATGGACCTAGTAGACATATACAGAGCACTCCATCCAAAAACAGCTGACTACACATTCTTCTCAAGCGCGCATGGAACATTCTCTAGGATAGACCATATGTTGGGAAACAAAGCAAGCCTCAATAAATTTAAGAAGATTGAAATCATAACAAGCATCTTTTCAGACCATAAGGCTATGAAACTGGAAATGAACCATGAAAAAAAAAACTGGGAAAGTGACAAAAATGTGGAGATTAAACAACATGCTACTGAACAACCAATGGATCATTGATGAAATTAAAGGAGAAATCAAAAACTATCTGAAACAAACGAAAATGATAACATGCCATATCAAACCATATGGGATGCAGCAAAAGCGGTCCTGAGAGGGAAACTCATAGTGATACAAGCCCACCTTAACAAACAAGAAAAAGCCCTAATAGGCAACCTTAAATTACACCTAACAGAACTAGAAAAAGAAGAACAAACAAAGCCCAAAGCCAGCAGAAGGAGAGAAATAATAAAAATCAGAGCAGAAATAAATGAAATTGAGACCAAAAAAACAGTAGAAAGGATTAATGAAACAAAGAGTTGCTTCTTCGAGAAGATAAACAAAATCGACAAACCGTTAGCCAGGCTTACTAAGAAAAAAAGAGAAAAGGCTCAAGTAAATAAAATTAGAAATGAAAGGAGAGAAATTACAACGGATACCATGGAAATACAGAGGATTATAAGAGAATACTATGAGAAATTATATGCCAACAAATTGGACAATCTAGAAAAAATGGATAAATTCTTAGACTTATACAACCTCCCAAAATTGAACCAAGAAGAAATGGAGAATCTGAATAGACCAATAACAAGTAAAGAGATTGAAATAGTAATGAAAAACCTCCCAAAAAATAAAAGTCCAGGACCAGATGGCTTCTCCAGTGAATTTTACCAAACATTCAAAGAAGATTTAATACCCATCCTTCTCAAACTATTCCAAAAAATAGAGGAAGATGGAACACTTCCTAAATCATTCTGTGAGGCCAACATCACCCTGATACCAAAACAAGACAAAGACAATACAAAGAAAGAAAATTACAGGCCAATATCGCTGATGAACATTGATGCAAAAATCCTCAACAAAATATTGGCAAACCGAATACAACAATACATTAAAAAGATCATACACCATGATCAAGTGGGATTTATACCAGAGACGCAGGGATGGTTCAACATCCGCAAATCAATCAACGTGATACATCACATCAACAAAACAAAGAATAAAAACCACATGATCATCTCAATAGACGCAGAAGGCATTTGACAAGATACAACATCCATTTATGATAAAAACTCTCAATAAAATGGGAATAGAAGGAAAGTACCTCAACATAATAAAGGCCATATATGACAAACCCACACCCAACACCATACTCAAACGGGAGAGGCTGAAAGCCATTCCTCTGAGAACAGGAACGAGGCAGGGCTGCCCACTCTCACCACTCCTGTTCAACATAGTACTGGAGGTTTTGGCCAGAGCAATTAGGCAAGAAAAAGGAATAAAAGGAATCCAAATAGGTAACGAAGAAGTGAAACTCTCACTATTTGCAGATGACATGATTGTATATATAGAAAACCCTAAAGAATCTGTTGGAAAACTATTAGAAACAATCAACAACTACAGCAAAGTTGCAGGGTACAAAATCAATCTACAAAAATCAGTTGCATTTCTATATGCTAATAATGAACTAACAGAAAGAGAGCTCAAAAAGATAATACCATTTACAATTGCATCAAAAAGAATAAAATACCTAGGAATAAATCTTACCAAGGAGGTGAAGGACCTATACAATGAGAACTACAAGACATTATTGAAAGAAATCCATGATGACATAAAGAAATGGAAAGATATCCCATGCACATGGATTGGAAGAATAAACATAGTTAAAATGTCTATTTTACCTAAAGCAATCTACAGATTCAATGCAATCCCAATCAGCATCCCAATGACATTCTTCACAGAAATAGAAAAAAGAATACTAAAATTTATATGGGGCAACAAAACATCCCGAATAGCTAAAGAAATCCTAAAGAAAAAGAACAAAGCAGGAGGCATCACAATCCCTGACTTCAAAACATACTACAAAGCAATAGTAATAAAAACAGCATGGTACTGGTACAAAAACAGACACAGAGATCAATGGAACAGAATTGAAAGCCCAGAAATAAAACCACACATATACGGACAGCTAATTTTCGACAAAGGTGCTAAGAACATGCAATGGAGAAAGGAAAGTCTCTTCAATAAATGGTGTTGGGAAAACTGGACAGCCACATGCAAAAGAATGAAAGTGGACCATGTGCTATCGCCATTCACAAAAATTAACTCAAAATGGATCAAAGACCTGAAGGTGAGACCTGAAACTATAAAACTCATAGAAGAAAATATAGGCAACACATTATTTGACATTGGTATTAAAGGAATATTTTCGGATGACATGCCTACCCAGACTAGGGAAACTAAAGAAAAAATAAACAAGTGGGACTTTATCAGATTAAAGAGCTTTTATAAGACAAATGAAACCAGAATCAAGATGAACAGACAACCAACCAGCTGGGAGAGAATATTTGCAAAACATACATCTGACAAGGGGTTGATCTCCATAATATATAAAGAACTCACACAATTGAACAACAAAAAAACAAACAACCCAATCAAAAAATGGGCAGAGGAAATGAACAGACACTTCTCCAAGGAAGATATACAGATGGCCAATATGCACATGAAAAGATGCTCAACATCACTAATCATCAGGGAAAGGCAAATCAAAACAACACTAAGATACCACCTCACGCCTGTTAGAATGGCTATAATCACCAAGACAAAAAACAACAAATGTTGGAGAGGATGTGGAGAAACAGGAACCCTCATACACAGCTGGTGGGAATGCAAATTGGTGCAGCCTCTATGGAAAACTGTATGGAGATTCCTCAAAGAATTAAAAATAGAGATGCCCTATGATCCAGCCATCCCACTACTGGGAATCTATCCAACGCACCTGAAATCAACAATCCAAAGAGGCTTATGCACCCCTATGTTCATTGCAGCATTATTCACCATAGCCAAGAAGTGGAAGCAACCTAAGTGTCCCTCGACAGATGATTGGATTAAGAAAATGTGGTATATATATACAATGGAATACTACTCAGCCATAAAAAAAGACAAAATCGTCCCATTTGCAACAACTTGGATGGGCCTGGAGCGTATTATGTCAAGTGAAATAAGCCAGAAAGAGAAAGGCAAACACTGTATGATCTCACTCATATGTGGAATATAAACCAACACATGGACAGAGAAAACTGGACTGTGGTTACCAGGGGCAGTGGGGGTGGGGGGTGGGCACAAGGGGTGAAGGGAGTCACATATATGGTGATGGACAAACAAAAATGTACAACCCAAAATTTCACAATGTTAGAAACCATTAAAACATCAATAAAAAAAAAAAAAAAAAAGAAAGTTAAGCCATACACCTACCTAGGTATTTATACTCAACTCCTAGGTATTTACCCAAGATAAATGAAAACATACATCTACATAAAGGCTTGAACATGAATGTTCATAGCAGCTTTATTTGTAACAACTAAAAATTAGAAACAACCTGAATGCCCATCAACAGGTTAATGGATAAATATATTATGTATATGTACAATGCAATATTAGTCAGCAATAAAAAGGAATAAACTATTGATACACACACACAACATGAGTGAATCTCAAAATAATTATGTTGAGTGAAAAAAGCCAGACAGAAGGAATACATACTTTATAATTCCATTTATATAAAATTCTAGAGAACACAAACTAATCTCTAGTGATAGGAAACAGATCAGTGGTTGCCTGGGCATGGGGTATGGGTGGAACAGAAGGGTAGTATTATAAAGGGACACAAGGAAACTTTTGGGGCGTGATCCATGTGTTCACTATGTTTTTGTGGTGATGGTTTCTAAGATGTATTCATATGTTAAAACTTATCATATTGACACTTTAAACATATTCAGTTTATTGTATGCCAATTATACCCCAGTAAAGCTGTTGTTGTTTTTTTAAGTAACATTCCCACCTTGGAATGCAGAAAAGCAACAGAACGAGATAACAACTGTAAACAATCTCACTGTCATTTAATTTTTTTTTCCCCCCAAAGCCCCAGTAGATAGTTGTATGTCATAGCTGCACATCCTTCTAGTTGCTGTATGTGGGACTCGGCCTCAGCATGGCTGGAGAAGCAGTGCGTTGGTGCGCGCCCGGGGTTCCGAACCGGGGCCGCCAGTAGTGGAGCGCGCGCACTTAACTGCTAAGCCACGGGGCCGGCCCCTCACTGTCAAAAAGTTAATATTTGGTGATATTTACTTCCAGTCTAATTTCTTTATAAATATACTTTAAAAACATATCTGAGATAAAACCGTATATGTATTTTTTTTTAATCCTCATGATGTGCAGGCAAGGATAAGAATCACTGCTTTAGCTGCTGGTTTCTCACATCTCCGCGAGCAGAGAATGCTCATCTTTTGGGTTGGCTGGGACCTGCTCAGGCAGAACTGCCTGCCCTGTGCTTGCCTCCACACAAAGATATTTATTGACTCCCTACCACGCAGTATGCACAGTGCCAGGTGCCGGGATACAGAGCTAAACCAGGTCAACTTTCCTGGCCTCCTGGAGCAAAGGATGGCTGGAGGTGCTGTCCCCACCCATAGCAATTCTACCCAAATATCTGGTAGGAAACCTGGCCCTGACGTAACAGAAATTTATGACTCTTCAGGCTGCTCATTTCTGGTGAAACTTTTCTGCTAGGGAAAGCATAAACATGGCCACCCTTCCTACCACAAAGGAGTTCGTGTTGTGAGAAGTTTCTCATGCAGTGTACAAACAGATGTGGCCCTGAACTGAGCCAAAAGTGTTAACCAGGCAGTATGCTGGTCCTGCCAGCACCACATGCCTTAGTTTTGGCTCCTGATATAAGACTTGATCTAGATTCTAGAATAGTCATGGAATTTCCTGAAGAGATTAAATCCACATCTTTGGGACAATGATATACAGAAGACTGAGGCAGATGATGTGGCCAAACTAATGCCCTAGTGCATTTAGCTGGAGGAGAAACTGGACACCTGCCAAATCCTTTTACTAAGCTCTTCCAGGCCCTGGTTCAGGTCACACCCACAGTCTTACAACTGAGAGGGACTCTCTGTCCCTCCTGGGGCTGGGTGTGCTTGCTAGCAGGACACTCGGCTTGGCAAGTGCGAAGTAGCCAGCGCCTTCATAAGCTGTGCCCTGCTGCTCCTCAAACTCAAGCTCCTCCCACCTCTAAAAATATTTACACACCCTTCCCCACTCCTTATCCTTCAGGTTTCAGCTGAAATGTTGTTTCCTTAGGGAAGCCTTTTCCCTGTCCTTCCAGACCAGGTTAGATTGCCCCATTAAACACTGCCATTGCCTACTGAACTATTCCTTTGTAGCCTTTATTATAATCAGTATTTATGTAGTCCCATCTTAAATATTTACCTCTAGACTGTAAACTTCTCGGGGATAGGGACTATATCTATCTTGTTTACCATTATATCCTCCGCATCTAACAAATGCCCCGCACTTTGTTCTTCCCACATGTATTTGGTGAATGGGTGAGCTGCCTTAGCCTAGTTCAGCACTCCTCCTTTTTAGCTAAGCAGCTCTTTCAATTTTCAATTTTTTACTCACCAGTTCCCCCACACTACCCCACCCCGACATGAGCCCCAAGAGAATCTGGGCTAGGAGAGGAATCTGAATGACAAATATAACACTGGAATCAGAAAAACCACGCCCTTCTGGTGACTCAATCTTTGTTTCTTGACCAAACTCTTCCTCCAGGCTCTTCTCTTAGGATGGATTTTCTCCCCAAGAGGCCTCTTGGTCCTTCCCCTAAATCCGTGAATCCCTTTCCCAGCACACATTCTCCATCAATAGAGTCAAGGTTGTGAAGAGGCAATTCCTGGAGACTGTTAGTGTAGTGTTTGTGGCTTTTTTCACTTTCCCACCCATTTATAGACTTTGAATCCACAGTTTTCTTTTGAACCACTTACCACATCTCCTGATTGCCTGGCTATTGATAATTCAAAATCACTTAAATCTGAACTTTGAATACTCTCCAAAACTCAGTTGACATTTTGGTCTTCTAGGATCACCCAGGCAGCTTTCTCAGAGGCTGTAAGGTCTGTGCGGGCATATAACTGCTGCCCCTCTGGAGGGCAGACCATACCCACATGCACAGAATAAGAGGTCAGGAGGGCATCACTCTTGGGATCACAGACTGGCCCCTGACAGGCCTTGCAAACTGTGTTATTAAGTTACTATTTTTATACTTTTTGGAGGAAAATAATTTTCATGTTATTTCTTTATTACAGAGCTCATAGGATTAGTACTTATTACATGGAGCTAAAGATTAAATAATTCTCAGATGACTGCTTAATGGGTATGGGATTTCCTTTTAGGATGACGAAAATATTTTGGAACTAGATAGAGATGATGGCTATACAACATTGTGAATATACTTAAATGTCACTGAACTGTATACTTTAAAATGGTTATGTTATGTGAATTTTACCTCGGTAATAAAAAATAATGACAATAATTCTCAAGGAACATAGAACTTCTCTCACAAGAAAAGTCTAGGAATTTCAGTTGGTCATCACTCAGGTCATAGAATTCCCTGGATATATGGCCATATTTGTCCCCTCCATCCTCCTCCTCCCATATCATTTGAAGCCAGCTGGATTTAATCTATACTTAATGAATCCATTTTAAAAAACAGCTTCTAGCAGCAAATTGTTGGCACAGAGTAATAGCCATAATGGAAGAAAACAAAAATAACTCCTGACTAATCTCTGAATATATCCTTTATAAGGATATTTTTCTACATAACTTCATTAATCAAAATACTTTTTTGGTGTTACATTTCAGAATATATGAGATGGATTTTGGTTTCATGAAGTTTTAGTCATACTAATGTAACAATATGCGCATTTTGGATGAATTTCATGAATTATGCTATTCCCACTGCATGTGAATTCATTTGTTCAGTCAACAAATATTTTTTGAGTGGCTTCTATGCATCAGTCACGTTTTAGGTGCTAGGAATACAGAGATGAATAAGCCATACACCCCACTTAAAAATTAATGGTCTAATAATCACATTAATTGTGTAGATAATCATTTTTCAAGTATAGAAAGCTATGTCAGAAGACAAAGGTGAGCTTCAGGGTATCAAGAGCCTGGTTTTCATGGTCACTGCTGTATCCCCAGCAAACATGATAGGTCTGGCACATTCTAGAATCTTAGCACATATTTTTTTAAAAATGGATGAAAGTTTCCATAATTATACACTGTTTTCACTGTTTTATGTGGTTCTTATATAGTGCAGCATTGACTCAAACCAGAAATGCCTAATTTATTGGCAATAATCTGAAAAGAGTAATGAATGCATTCTTTCTTACCCTCCTCAGTGTGCAAATATCATTTTCATGTCAAATCTTCAGATTGTCTGCTTTTAATTCATTTATCCTGCCCACATAAGTGGGCTGAGAGCCACAGAAAACTCCTATGGAAAAAAGGCATCCATCCTCCTCTGCAGCCTCCTTACTCCCCTCAGTCACCAACACCTCTCTGTTCTCTGAAGATTCTGACTTCTTCACTAGCCTTTACTCTCTGCCTAGGCCCTTGGACTTAGTGGCCTGGTTTTGGGCTGATTGCCCTGATTTGGTCCATGATGCCCCTACTCAGGGCACCTTCCAGCATCTCAATCCTGCCCTGAGCCTTGGCCAGAAAGAGATGGTGATCTTGCAATGGTCCTGAAGAACCAGGCTGAGACTTTTACTAATATCCCTATTGGTTTGATGCATGTATTTTTTAAAACATTAGTATTATTGCAGAGGAATTAGCAACTAGGGCCAGCTCAAAACAAGGGTTAATACCATACATTATAAGGCAGCTATCAACAATGGGACACATCTTTTCCAAGATTCCTAAAACAGGCTGAACCA
This sequence comes from Ceratotherium simum simum, assembly GCF_057802395.1. NCBI lineage: Eukaryota > Metazoa > Chordata > Mammalia > Perissodactyla > Rhinocerotidae > Ceratotherium > Ceratotherium simum. The sequence goes on from NC_141910.1 coordinate 21,692,078, forward strand.
ACTGATTTATCCCCAATCATTATGTCACCCACCCATCCCACCCTTGGGCTATGTTGAGATACTAGAAGGAGCAAGATTATCAGTCTTGTGGTTCATCTTCCCTTGGGGGTAAAGAGGGAGCTTTCCCCTCCCACCCCAAGCCAAGTGGGCAAAGGAGGAGCAAGAGAGCCCAGTAGGAAGCCCAGTAATAAGAGGCTGTGAGATATACCACTGAGGGGCCGGGTGGTGGCTGTCTGTGGAAGAGGTGGAGCTTGGGTGGCATCCCCCACTTCAGGGATTCCTGCAGCAGGCAGGCCTTGCCTCTGAAGAACTCACACATGCACCCTACAAGGAAGGCAGAATTTGGGTGACTGTCACACAGAGGACATCTTCAAAACCATAGTGTTAACCAGAGAGAAGCAACAACCCACCAAGAGAGGAAGAGATCCTTGTTCTGGTCACTTGTCTGTCCTGCCCAACACTGCAAAGTTCAGCTTTGGAAGAGGGAAGGGGGAGAGACATCTCAGCCAGGCTCTCTAATATTCAGAACTCCAAGTCAGTTCTGCCCTAGGGGAAGGGGAAATGAGATTTCAATTGAGAATGAGATTAAAGTCATTAAATAGAGTTTTAATACCAAAGTGAGTAGTTATGGAATCTGAAAGTTAGGAATCTAACTTTCGTAAAAGTTCTAAAAGTTGTTAAGTGCAGGAAGGGGAGATTCTTCAGAGCTCTGCTGAAAACAAGGATTGGAGAAAAATAAATCCTTTTCATGTCTAAATCCTCTGAGTTGAGACATAATCAAGCCCTCCTGGAACAGAATTGTATCAGTTGATATATAATAATGGATATCAGCTTCAACTCTGGCCGGCATGTTACGCTATCAAGCGGGACCTCCTTCATGGGTGCAGCCTCACAGGGGCTCCATGCTTAGGGCTTAATGTTCTGTGGTCACCATCTTGAAGTTCTTAATACTTTCATCTTCAACTTTGTATTTTGTAATTAAAGTCTGATGGGGCATTGAAGCACGTGCCCATGGCTTGGAGCCTTGGTTCATGCACAGTCCCACTTCCCACCACCTCCCTGGATGGGTTCTCCACTGTCCAACCCCCTGTTCCCTGATTCCCAGAGCCCCATCCAGCCTCCCCCTAACTTTCCCCACCCAGTAGTGGCTGCTGCCCTTTGTCCCCTGTTGGGGCCTGGGTGCAGGCATAGGGATGGGGTTAGTCAGGCAGGGGCAATGCCATCCCCACCCTAGGCTGATAGTGCCAAAACATGTTGGACAGGAACTTGGTAGAATGAGCCTCTAGCCTACCCCTGATCCAGGAATCTAGTGCATCTGGAGGTGTCTTGTCCACTATGCATTGGGGCACCAGGCCAGTAGGAAGGGGATACTTCCTCACCTCTGACCGGGGAGCAGTGCATTGGTCTAGTGGCTAGGTGCAGGGGGAGGGACCCAGCAGTTGGTGGGGCCACCCCACATGGAGCCACCCCTCCCCTGCTTGAGAGGGTCTACATTCATCACACCAGGATCCCCATGCCAGACGGAGCACTGTGTCAAATAGCAAATTAAAAACACCATGACAGGGGGCAGGCCCCGTGTTGTAGTGTTTAAGTTCCATGTGCTCAGCTTTGGCAGCCTGGGTTGTTGGGCTTGTATCCCGGGCACAGACCTACACCACTCGTCAGCCATGCTGTGGCAGCGACCCACATACAAAATAGAGGAGGATTGGCACAGATGTTAGCTCAGGGTGAATCTTCCTCAGCAAAAAAAACCCCACCATGACAGGTTGAGAATGAGAAAGTGGAAGAAAGGAAAAAGATTTATATATTAGTCCCTTTAACAACACACGTTTCCTGCTTTTTAAACAAGGGTTTTACATTTTCATTTTGTCCCAGGCCCTGCAATGATGTAGCTGGTCCTCCTCTGAAGCCTCCTTTCCCCAAGGAAAGATTAATTTCCTATTTGTGAGTGTCCCGAACCTGGCTCACAATGCCTAAAGACGTGACAATGCTTTCCATGCCAGATTGCTACCTTCATAGAGAAGTAGATAGAGGTTCATGGAACTGAAGATTATATAATATAGGGTGCACGCCTCAAAAAAATTATAAATGCAAAATTGCTAGGTCACTTCACAGGACCTTGGAGGATGCCTGTGCAAGTAAGGGGTCCTGGAGCTTATGCCTCATTAGCTTTATGGTAACTCCACCCCTGCATTCATAGCATGCCTTCCACCCACTCATGGATCCACTTTAAGAATCTAGAATTTTCTTGAAAATTACAGAACCTCTCTTGCTTACCTTGAAACCCATATATCACAAGCTAAGCAGTCATATTTTTTTGACACGAGAAAGGGTGAACTTTTATTGAGGCCCTCATCATTACAATATTTTTCTTCCACTCTGCTTTTCTGCCACAGAGGGGTTACTTTTGGCCTCCCTGGGAGGCCTCTTGTGCTGAGCTATTCCTAGACTCCTTTCTTGATGAAGACTTGTCAATTAAATGATGCTGGGCTGCTGAGTTCTGCTTATAGTCACATTCTACAAGGAAGAAAAAAAGCCTCCTCTTCCTTCAATTATTGCAATCTGTCCTTAATTGGTTTTATCCCTGTTTGAGAAGCTCTGTGGTTCTGCACGAATTGAAAGCACAAATAAATGTAATGATTCTTTTAAAAAATAAGAATGGAGATTTTTCAAATATATTCTTCAGAAATATAACAATATATTATATATATATACACACACACATATACACTGAAATTACTGAAATAAGAACATTCTTTATCTTTACAAAATTCTATTGGAGATTCATTCCCCTTCCCCACACCAGTTCTTTGTTCCTATCAACTTTTCCTAGAGAAGTAAAATACAATAAAAATTGCAACTGCTCTCTTAGGATAATTCAAGGGAGAGAAAAAATTTTGCTACATTGTGGGAAAATGTTGTTTGAAGTTTGAATTATCCTGGGCCAGCCCCGTGGCTTAGTGGTTAAGTACGTGCGCTTGGCTACTGGCGGCCCGGGTTCGGATCCCGGGCGCGCACTGACGCACCGCTTCTCTGGCCATGCTGAGGCCGCAACCCACATACAGCAACTAGAAGGATGTGCAACTATGACATACAACTATCTACTGGGGCTTTGGGGAAAAAAAAGGAGGAGGATTGGCAATAGATGTTAGCTCAGAGCCGGTCTTCCTTAGCAAAAAGAGGAGGATTAGCATGGATGTTAGCTCAGGGCTGATCTTCCTCACACACAAAAAAAAAAAAGAAAAAAGAAAGTTTGAGTTATCCATATCAGTCATCTATGCTGACAAAATTCACCAGATAATTGCCTTTCATTCCACACTGTATGGCACAGATTGTAGCCTAACTCTCTAATGAAATGGCCAGACATAGATGATTGGAGATTAGATTGTTGGCTCTATCAATGACAGAACTTTTGGCAAACAATTTCACCTGCTATTGGGAAATACAACTTATTAGCCTGGTTAAAAAAAAAAAACACCTTGTCTCATGTTGGTTGAAATTGATCCTACTTGTGAAGTTCCTTTGTGAAAGAAGTGGTCTCAATGAATTAAGAAATGTTGTGCTTGTATCCATAAGGATAGACTGCCTTTATTGGAGTAATAAACAACCCCCTTCTCTCAGAGGCTTGATCATAACAAATATTTACTTCTTGCTCGCTCTACATGCAGAACCCAGCTCAGCCAAAGGGTCTCTGTTCATGTTAGTGACTCAGGAACCAAGGCTCAAAGAGGTTCCATCTCAGCACGTGCTTCTGTGATCACTGCAGTAGGAGAGAGGAGAAACATGTGAATAATGCACTGGCTCTTAAAGGATTTGCCTGGAAGTGACACATATCATTTATACTCACCTTTTATTGCCCAAAGTAAATTACCTGTCCATGTCTAACTTCAAGGGGCGAGAAAGTACAATACTATCATATCCCTGGAAGAACTGAAATATTTAGGACAGCCTTAATGTCTACTTCCCTTTTATTCACCAAATATTTGATTCACTCTGTTTCTGATGTGCAAAATATACTCACCCACTCCCTAAGGAAGAAAGCCTCCAAGTCCCATGCAGTTCTGGCATCAAGTTCATAATCTGAGATCTTTGGGTAAGATGTGGTAGTTTCAAATCATGATGCTGCTTCTCTAGATCCTACCTGTACCTGTGGGGGGGGGGGGGAACCTACCTGCTCCCCCTCAATATATACTGTTAGTACAGGAACAGGATAATTGCAATAAACACTCTCCTTGGAGAAAATGGCAAATACACAGTGAACAGGGGTCTGTAGGAATTCTGAAATCCTGCTAGGGAGAACTTTTGAGGGCTCACTACCTGTGATTACCTGATTAAGGAATGTTATCTGATTAAGCCCTGATTTTGAGAAGTTTCTTTTGCTCATTGTTCTCTGTGGTCCCTGGCTCTGCCTTCTGAAAGATTCTTCCTTTTTCGTTTTCCTCTTTGGCCAAATCTGAAGTAGACATTGGGGAATATGCCCTCTCTCAGGACTGAGCAGCTGTCTCAGCCCAGTTTCTGCTACTGGGCCTCAGTAGAGGCCCAAGGGTTGTTTTAAATCTGAAATAGCTACCTTTTCTTTTGGTCTAGGCGGATGGCTCTTTTGGCAATACAACTCTCTCAAAAATTTAGAAGGATTTTTAATCTGTTTGTTTCTTGTCTGCTCCACTTACCAGTAACCGTACCCACGGTTCTTTTTGAGACATGGTTCTACCATGCTTTTTTTGCTTCCTTGTCCCCATAGCGCTCTCTCTTAATTGTAAATGTGTGTACTTAGAGCTAACTAGACTTTGTTGAGAGAAGCAGACTTAATCTCATTTCCCTGAGCTGTTTCGACCACTTGAAAGGATTTGCTCTCACTTAATTGAGTCTTTACTCTGAGACAACTTATAGATTCAGAGGTTTGGTTACCTTCTGAGAGTATGAAAACCCTGGTTGGAAACTCCTGAACAGGAGCAAGGAGTTAATTTTCTAGGTCAATGGTTCTCAAAGTGTGGTTTCCAACCAGCAAAATCAACACCTGAGAACTTGTTAGAAATGCAAATTAACAGACCCCACCCTTGACCTGCTGATAAAAGCAGAATCTCTAGGTGTAAGACCCAGCAAATGGTGGAGACCTCATCAGACTGGGTACCCTGAGTTAAGATGTGGAGCTGATTTCCCCAGGCAACCCACAATGTAGCATGACTGAAAAATAAACTCTGTTGTTTTAAGCCGCTGAGATATTTATGTTTGTTGCCATAGGATAGTCTATACTGATACTGTATAGGGATTGATACAGAAATTGCACCTGGAGTGAGGTGCTGCCATAATAAAAAATCTAAAATTAGTGTACAGTCATGGGTTGCTTAACGAGGGGGACATGTTCTGAGAAATTCATTGTTAGGTGATTTTGTTGTTGTGTGAACATCATAGAGTGTATTTACACAAACCTGGATGGTATAGCCTACTACACACCTAAGCTATATGGTACTAATCTTATGGGACCACCATCATATATGCAGTCCATCATTGACTGAAACATTGTTATGCAGAGAATGATTGTGTATAATAATAATAATAATAATTCTAAAATTGGTGTGTGTATAAATATGTAGATATATATACCAACTTTTATATATATACCAACCTTTATATATATATATGCACTAACCTTTTCTATATATGGAAACTATATATATATATATATATATATACACTAACCTTTTCCTCTATGTGTTGAAATAGGTACAAAAAAATAGTCCACACTACACTACTCTCAATTCCTACTACACATATATAACCAGTTAGGTCCCATACCCATCCTGTTGCAGGTAATTGGTGTATAGGCCGCCTGCAAGAGAATTTGGGGTGAGCATAGTGTAGTGGTAAGTGCACTAGAAAATGTTCTTGGATATATATTAGGCAAGTCACTTGACTTCTCTGTCTGAATTTTCTCATCTGTGAAATTCTATTACAGGACCAACAAACAAAACCTTTGTGTACTGTACAAATGTTTGCTAAGTACTTTCACATAGTTTTCCCTCCTTTAATTCACACAAAACCTTAGAGAGGAAGTTATTAGTATTTCTGTTTTAGATGAGGAAACTAGAACTCAAAGAGACTAAATGACTTTGCCTAAGATTTCCTAGCTAATGACAGAGTCAAGATTCCCAACTTTATTTTCTACTCCCACTCTAACGGCTCCTTGTTTCAGGCAGGGTCAAAATTCTTGAATTCTATAGAAAATGTATAATGTATATTTATATTATTTTTTATCATAAACCAAGATGTCACAAAGTGATGGTAATAAGTGACAAGAATTTTGCCATCTGATTTACATAATTCTCCATTATTAAAAGACTGACAGACCCTGAAATGGGACTACATCCTCCTTAAATTGTTATAGTAACAAGGCAACATGCAACAATTCAGAGAATATAGAATTTTTACAAAGGGCTACTTCTATCATTCCAACCAAGTATAGCCAAGCAAGCTTACTTTAAAAAAGAATGAATATATACTATCCTCAGTGGAAAGGGCAAAACTAGTTCTAAGTTGTTAAATGTTTAGGGCAAATCAACAACATTCTGAATTACAGTTCATTGATGCAGAATATGACTCAAAGCCAAAACAGAATGTTTGGGACAAATTAGGAACAAAAATTTCCCCCACTTGAGATTCATGTTACAGCTAAGAGATCTCTCTTCCTCATTAAGCAAAACTAATTGAAAATCCCTTTTGATTGAATGCTTAATCTTCTATCTGAGGTTTTATTGGTTTTACAGGAAATGCAATGAGAATTATCTAGTCTGTGATCTCAATCAATGCCTAGGAAGTATTTCTCCAAGGGAGAGTCTCAAAGAAGAGATAGGATATTTTGCTCTTATGTTATTAGTTTTCTGGGTAATGAGTGTGCAGACAGACTACATTTTCCCTGTTGTGTATGTGTCTTGGGTTTTGCTAATGGATATTAGTATTTTTTTTTGCACTATTTTTAAAATGTCAGTTACTTAAAATAAATTGAAAACATTTGTTAAACCCAAAACTAGGATGTTGGCTTTTCAAACATCCTATTGGAATTTCAAAGCTTTTGCCTATGTGGTACTGTTGGCAAGAACAATTTCATGATGTCAGAAAAAAATTTTTAAACATTATGTTGGCGTAGAAACACATCTTTGGAAATTTTCTAAGATCAACTTTTATTGTTTTTATTTTAGTTACTCATCTCTTGAATATTTTCTTTTCTTAATTCATTTTCCCAATTGTAGCAGAGTTTGCCAGATGTGCATCTAAATACTGCCCTGCCCCCTTCTTACACTATAATAAAAGACACATGGCTGGCCAGCTACACTGCATGTCCTTGCTTCTTCTGCTATTAGAAGTGGTCATGTGAGTACTTGAATGTGATTCGAGTAGTCTTGACCTATGAAAACCTCCCACACATGCTTCTCCAGGATGGTAGCTTGCCTCCAAGATGGATCTTAACAATTCTTGACTCCTGGTATTTATGTCCCTGTGTAATGCCCTCCTCTACTGAGTATGGCTGACATATGTAACTAGTAGAATATTGCAGAAATGATAGAATGTAATTTCCAAGTCTAGATCATAAAAGATATTGTGATTTTTATCTTGCCCTTTTAGATCACTTTCTCTGAGGGAAGCCAGCTGCCGTATCATGAGGACATTCACACAGCCGTGTAGAGAGGTCTGTGTAGCAAAGAACTGACGCCACCTGCCCATAGCCAGCATTAAGTAAGCCACATTGGAAGCAAATACTTCAGCCCTAGTTAAGCCTTAATGTGACTGTAGCTACAACAAACATCTGACTGCAGACTCATGAAAGACTTTGAACCAGAACCATTCAGCTAAGCCACTTCCAAATTCCTGACCCACAGAAACTATCAGATAATAAATATTAAATTGTTATTTTATCCTGCTAAGTTTGTTATGCAGCAATAGATAACTGATACATCCAGTCAGCTGGATGGCAATGCTCATGGCAATCTTGGAAGCCACATGCTGAAGAGTACAGAGCTGTAATCAGCTCAGGTTCCTGAATGACCGTGTAGAGGAGAGCCTTTTCCTCTAGTTTCTCCACTCCCCACATCAACTTTGACTGTTGAGTGAGAAATAAACTTCTTTAGAGCCATTATATTTTTGGGTCTACATTTTACAATAGTTTAGCCTGCCCTAACTAATACATAAACTTTGTTTTCTATTTCTTTCTTACTTTAAGCCTTGTCTATATATGAGGATATTATTCCTCTGAGGGAGGATTACTATTGGAATAGTTCTTTCAACACTATCAAAAACATTGTATTGGTTAAAGAGTATGTGATTAAATATTCAAAGCACTTTCTCCACCTGAAAATCCTATTTTATTTGCCTAGAACTGTGTATTTACTAGCACAGTTCAGTGGATACTATGGCACCCTACCCAGATCCCCTTTACTTACTTGAAGCACCTACCTGCTGTGAGTGGTGAGATCCTGTGAGTGGTGGCTAGTTATGGCTTACAGCTAGCCCTTTTCTCCAGAGAATTGCCATCGACCAATGGGACACAATTCACTCAGGAAATTTTGCCCCGTCCGTGGATGACCCACAACCAATGACCAAATAACATGATGCTATAAAAGTCAAGCCCTCTTGCCACAACGGATGACAGGTCTGTGTGCTGTTTATGTCCAGAACCCTCCCCTTTGTAGAGTGGGCCAAGGCTAGATTTTACCTAATCCTTGCTTGGCATTGCTTTTTGCTTCTCTATCCTGCTCCTCTCTCTCCTTTACAGGTTTTTCCCAAAGAGTGCTCCCTCAATAAACCACATGCACCCAAATCCCTATGTCAGATTCTGCTTCCAAGGAATCTGATCTAAGACTACCTACTTCCATGAAACTGGACAGGAGAGGTGAGATCTTCTTCTCAGTTATTTTTACTACTGATATATTTGGTTCATGAGTAAAGAAACAGTATTCTCAGTCTAAAACCTTGAAAAAGACTTAAAAAGAGAAAAACAGTAGAGAAAGTAAGAAAGCCAAAAGCTGATAATATGAAGATATCAACAAAATTGATAAATTCCAACATTTGATAAAGAATAAAATACAACATAAATCATCAATATCAGAAATAAAAGAGAGATTATCACTACAAATCCTATAGACATTAGAAGGATAACATAATATTATGAAAAATGTATACCAAAATATCTGATGACTTAGATAAAATGGGTAAATTTCTTGAAAAATGCAAGTTACCAAAGTCAACACAGATTAAATAGAAAATACTAATAGTTCTACACCTATTAAAGAAATTAAATATATTGTCAAAAACTTTCCAAAATAGAAAACTCTAGATCCAGATGGTTTCATTGGTGAATTCTACTAAACAACCATGTTAGAAATAACACTAATCTTATAAAAACTCTTACAAAAAATAGAGGAGGGAACACTTTCCTACTTATTTGTGAGACCATCATAGCCCTAATCTTAAAACCTGACAAAGACACTACAAGAAAAGAAAATTATCTACCAATATCTCTCATGAACATAGACCCCAAATCCTTGAAAAATTGATTAATTGACTTCAACAATATATAACAGGAATAATATACCATGACAAAGAAGGGTATAGCCCAAGAATGCAAGGTTGGTGTAACACTCAAAAATCAATTGCTATAACCATATTAACAGAATAAAGGAGAAATAAAAAACAAGATCATTTCCATACATGCAGAAAAAACATTTGTCAAAATTCATCACCCATTTATAAAAACACCCTTAGCAAACTAGGAATAGGAAGGAGCATCCTCAATTTCGTAAAAGGCAGCTACAAAAACCTACAGCTAATATCACACTTAATGCTCACACATTGAATGCTTTCCCCCTAAAACTGGGAACATGGAGGTCCACTTTCTCAACTTCTATTCAACATTGTATTGGAGGTCCTAGCTATGCAATAAGGGCAAGAAAAAGAAAAGAATAAAAATTGGAAAGGAAGAAGTAAAACTGTCTCTGTTTGCAGATGAAAAAAAAAAATTATATGTTTTCCAATTTATTTTGCCAGGGTTGTGAGTAAAATAAATGGAATTGTTTAAAAAATCTTTGAGTTAAAATGAACATTCCCCCTGAATTAGAGTTTTTAGTTTCTCCGGAATTATATTGTAGGTTGTTCTAATTACAGTTGTATAACTAAACCTAGGCAAAGTTGTGTGGTAATAGAAATTTATTTTAGTGCCTTTCTATCTTTTGGGGTTTTAAGCATATCTTTCATTCATTCTGATGCCTCCCTGTTTGTCCTAACCACCTAGTGTCCAGAGGCAATGCACCCCCCATTCTGTTTTTCTTCAATAATATCTAATTCTCCAAAATTATTTCTCCTTTCTTACCTCTTTTGTCAAAAAAGTATATACTTCTCTTATTGTTTCAGACCCCTAGTCAGAGTTGTCACAGAGGAAACATCTGAAAACCTATTTTACACAATAAGCTCCAAGTTAAATGTGTTGTCTCTCTCAAGGATATTTGCGTTGAAAGAGCATGTTTATAAACAGTAATAACAAAATTAAGATAACAGAGAAGCTCCAGGATGGGAACATATTAAATATGTAATATAGTCATTTCACGTAATATGCCAGGCTAGGCACGTGGTTTGTCCTTCTTTAATAAAACAATTTAAAAAATTTTAGATTATATATTTAAAAATATTTAAGCATAAGTGAACTATAAGAAAGTAAGGAATTCTCAGAGCAAAGATTAAAAGGGGGAGGAAACTCAGAGAAGTAAGTGTAGCATTTTAGCCAGTTTTCTTTCTCAGGACATTGGCTAAATTGTGTGGATTTGAACTTTGGTTATCATGGACTCAAAGGACTCACAGAGCAGGGGACAGAGACCAGAGCTCTCCAAAGGCAGTAGTTTAATAGGAGTTCCTCCTCTACCTCAATAAAGCTGAGACATCAAAGTTCTAAACACTCAGTGTAAGCATGGCCTAGAAATAAACCCACCCTTTTGCTGTCCTTGGGGTCTACAAAGAAAATAAATACTCTTCACTCTTAGCATTGAGCAGAGGAGGTAAAAACGTTGCTAAGAGTTTGGAATCACAAGATGACCCTCACACAGGTTTGTAGCAGAAATTCACAGGAACTGTGTGTTACCAAAAACCCCAAGCTGAGAATTTGAATTACAGTATCCCAGACTTGTAGTGCCTCCATGTGACTGGTCAGAAACAAACGCAAATTCAATCTGGAGCATCCTACCATCATTTCAGACTTCAAAGAGTTCCAAAAAGTAAAACTTCAAGTAAAATGAACAGCTCACAGAAAAAAAATGACAAAACACACAAGTAAAAAAAGATACCATGAGTGAGAAACAGCAGAAATAAGTGTTGCCAGGAATATGTTCACATATATTTCAGACACAAACTATAAAATTAAAATGTTTACTATGCTTACAGAAATAAAAGATAAGCTTCAAAGTGTGTGCCAGGAATAAAATATTACCAAAACGTACACAGCAATGGGTAGAAAAAATAAAATATTATGACCAAATGAGATTTATCCTAATAATTCAAGATTGGTTTAATACTAGAAAATCAGTTAATATAATTCACCACATTAACAGGTTAAAGGAGAAAATTTATATGATTGTCTTAATAGTTGCAGAAAAGATGTTTGATAAAATTTAACATTTATTCATCATAAAAACCTCTAGCTAAGTAGGAATAGAATAAGCTTCCTCAGCCTAATTTAAAAATAAATAAAACTCAAGAAAACATTATATTTAATGGTGAGCTGTTAAAATACTTTTCTCTAAGATTGGGAACAAGACAAGGATGCCCACTTCTATTTAACATCATATTGCAAGTACTAGTCATGGAATAAAAGCAAAAACAAAATATGAAAAGAATAAGGATTGGAAAGGGGGAGAATACTATATTTGTCCTCAAATGATATTGTTGTTGTAGGTAAAAAATTCAAAATGGCCACCAATAAAATTTTTTTCCAGCTTTATTGAGATATAATTGAACACCAATAAATTTTTAGTGAATGTGAATTTAACAGAAGTTGCCAGGCACCAACTCAATACAGAAAAATTTATCACATTTTTATATAGCAGCACCAGTTAGTAAAAATATACATATATAGATCGCAGATGTATATTTTTAAAAACATGAAATATCTATGTATTAATCTAACAAAAGATACACAAAATTTATAAGAAAAAATAGACTAGAAAACTCTATAATGTAAAGATAACTATTGTCCCCAATTTGATCTATAGAATCAATGCAATCTCAATCAAATCTCTAATAGATTTTTTTTTTTTTTTTTTGGTGAGGAAGATTAGCCCTCAGCTAACATCCATTGCCAATCCTCCACTTTTTGCTGAGGAAGATTGGCCCTGGGCTAACATGCATGCCCATCTTCCTCTACTTTATATGTGGGACGCCTGCCACAGCATGGCTTGCTAAACAGTGCGTAGGTCTATGCCCGAGATCTGAACCTGTGAACCCCGCGCTGCCAAAGCAGAGTACAGGAACTTAACTACTACACTACCGGGCCGGTCCCTCCAATAGATTTTTTTAAAGGGGAACTTCATAGTCATATTCTAAAATTTATATGGAAATACAAAGGACCAAAAATAGCCAAGTCACTATTGAAGAGGGTAAATAACTTTAGGAGAACTGCCCTACAGATTTCAAGACATTATAAAGCGTTAGTTCTTAAGATAGTATAGTATAGGTGCTGGATAGACAAATGGATCAATGGAACAGAATAAAAGCCCAGAAATGGACTTGTCATATAGAGATAATAGATACATGACAGAAGTGGTACTGCAGATGATGGGAAAAGAATGGATTTTTCAATAAATAATACTGGATAAAGATATCTATATGGGAAAAAGAATTACTTTGGCTCTATATCCCACACTATAATCAAAGTAAATTTCTGGGAGAAATAAACATCAAAAAGAGGCAAAATTAAAGCCTTTGAAAGATAATATAGTAAGATATCTTCATGGCAACAGAGTACAGAAGGATTTCTTAAACAAAGTACAAAAAGTCAAACCTAAAGGAAAAGATAAAAATAAAGAACTTCTGATCATCAAAAGATATCATAAAGAGAGTGCAAGACTAGCTACAAGCTAGAAGATATTTGTAGCACATGTTACGAAGATCTAATATCTAGAATATATAAGAGCTACTACAAATCAGTAAGAAAATGACAAAATATTCAGTAGATAAATGGGCAAGAGGTTTGACCAAACATTCCACAAAAGAAGAAACTAAATGGCCCATTAACACATGAAAACATGTTCAACCTAATTAGTTATCAAGGAAATGCAAAAGCAATGAGAAACTGTTTTATACCCATCAGATTGACAAAAATGTAAAAATAGACAATATCATAGGTTGATGAGCATTTGTCTTAATGAGAACTCAGCTGTGCTGGTGAGAGTATAAATGGGCACAAAAACTTTAAAATATAGTTTGGCACCACCTTATAAAGATGAATAGAGGCATACTTTACAACCTAGGAATTCCACCCCTAGGTACATACCCCTGTAACTCTTCTGCATGTTCATCAGGAGATGCACAGGAGAACTTTCATGGAAATATTGTTAATAACAGCTCTTGTGTAAGTCAAAGTTCTCCAGAGAAACAGAACCAATAGGAGGTGTATATATAGAGAAAGAAATTTATTTTAAGGAATTGGCTCATGCCTTTGTGGAGGCTTGGTGAGTCCAGAATCTGATGGGGGAGGCCAGCAGGCAGAGACTCAGGAAAGATCTTCTGTTTGAGTCCAAAGACAGTCTACTGGCGAACCAGGAACAGCCAATGTTGCATATGAAGTGCGAATGCAATCTGCTGACAGAATTCTCTCTTGCTCAGGGGAGGTCAGCCTTTTGTTCTATTCAGGCTTTCAACTGATTGGATGAGATCTACCCACGTTATGGAGGGCAATCTGCTTTATTCAAAGTCCACCAATTTAAATTTAAATCTTGTCCAAAAACACCCACACGGAAACATCAAAATATCTAGGCACCATAGCCCAGCCAAATTAACACATAAAATTAACCATCGTGGTCCCAAACTAGAAACAATCTAAATGTCCATCAGTGGTAGACGGGATGAATAAATTGTTGCTTATACGCATAATAAATACTAAATTACTATTCCGGTAAGCAGAATTGTAACTTGGCCCCCCCCGCTGCCATGGTCTCTACCTCTGCTGTTACACTCTATATATATAATCTCTCCTTCAATGCAGGCAGAGTTTATGACTTGCTTCCAACAAATAGAATACGACAAAGGTCATGGGATGTTACTCTCTTGATTAGGTTATGTTATGTGGCAAAGGTGATGAGATATCACCCCCATGATTGTGTGTGTATGTGTGTGTGTCTCCATATATTTATATATGTATGTGTATGTGTGTATACATACATATATATACACACACACATATATCTATGTCTGTGTATATATATCTAAACAGACTCCTCTCTCCTGCTGGCCTCAAAGAAGCAAGCTGCTTTGAGATCTAAAGCTGCAAGAAAAATAAATTCTGCCAACAACCTGCATGAGCTTGGAAGCAGATCCTTCCCCAGTTAGCCTCCAGAAGAGAATACAGCCTGGCTGACACCTTGACTGCAGCTTTGTGAGACCCTGAGCAGAGGACCCAGTTAAGTCACACTTGGACTCTTGACCCTGTGGAAACTGTGAGATAATAAATGTATGATGTTTTAAGCCACTAAATTTGTGGTAATTTATTACACAGTATATAAAACTATTGCAACTATATGGAAATAAAAATCAACAAACTACAGCCATATGTATTAATATAGATGAATCTTATAATGTTGAGCAAAAGAAGCAAGTCATAAAGAATACAGACAAAGTGATTCCATTTGCATGATGTTTGAAACAGATAAAACCCAACCAATATATAATTTAGGGAGGCATACATAAAGGATAAGGTTGTAAAGAAAAGCAAAGGAAAAAAATCACAAAAGATAGGAGAGTAGGTTATTTCTGGAAGAGAGTACAGGACCCACACAGAGTTTCTAAGATATTAGCAATGTTCTATTTCATAACCAGAGCTCATTTTATAATTACATATATATACTTTTCTATATGTATACTATATGTTTTACAATGAAGCTAACAAATATGAAAAACAATTTAATTTATAAAATATACAAAGAACATTTTTATATTTATGGCCAGCTCCCCCAAAAACCTCCAGCCCAATCCCCTCTCCTTATGGTGGAGTGATTTGAGGTCAGACAAACCTAAATTCAAATCCTAATTCTGTCTCTTCCTTGATGTATGATCTTAATGCAGAGCTATAAGATCACTATCTAGACTCTAGACTCTCCAGATGAAAGAGCTATAATAAAACAACAGTTGAAAAATCATTACTTTGTTTAATGAAAAAATAAATTTCAAATCAACAATTGTGAGTTCTAGCTATACATATAAATACTGTGTGTGTGTGTGTTTTTTTTCCTGAGGAAGATTCACCCTGAGCTAACATCTCTGCCAATCTTCCTCTATTTTGTATGTGGGTCACTACCACAGCATGGCCACTGATGAGTGGTGTAGGTCTGTGCCTGGGAACCAAACCTGGGCCACCAAAGCAGAGCATGCCAAACTGCGTGTATATTTTTTAATCAAAAAATGATAGTAATTAACCAACAGTGTAGAAAGACTGGTACTCATATGTTGCTCGTAGCATTGCAAATTGATACAGTCTTTCAGTGGGGTAAGTTTAACCACGTTAGAAATATGAAATGACATATTAAAGTATTGCCATTCTTTACTCAGGATTTCTACTTTGGGAAATTTAAGGTTATTTAAGAAAATAATCTTAAAAAGTCTGAATCAAACCAATGTGTACAATAATTTTTAAGGCAGAAATATTTATGAAAACAAAACTTGAAACAATTCAAATTCCTTAGTCTTCGTAAATTCTCAAAGCACATTAACACTAGCACACATTAACAATAAAAACGATATGATGAATATATGCCTTGTATTGGTATATGGATGTATTAAACAACATCAAATGAACAGTCAGAACTAAACATACTTTCACATGCTGTCTTTGTGCTTAAAAATATCTGCAAAAGGATTGAAAATATAAGAGAGAATTAAAACAATATAAATAGTTGTGTTAGGTTTATGGGAATGTTCAATGAAGTGATTATGATTTTTAAAATAAGTGGGTACATAAATAATATGAAGGAATATATTTAATGATGGAATTTCAGGCAGTGTTATAGACAGATGGTGAAACTATTTGTGCAGGAAGTGGGGGCGGTTAGGGGAAAGGGGGACCTAAAATCTCACCACATGGAAAGTTTCTATAATCAGAGGGTTTTTCTTTATGTTGTTCAGGCTGTGGACCCAAAAGGGGAGAATCATACAGAAGATTTCTCTAAGGGAAAAAAAACTAGAAGAACTATACTTAGAAAAATGTGATTGTAAAATAATTTCTCTTTAGCATGTAAGCTGCTTTCTTTTCCTTTCTTTGTTTCTTTTATTTATTTTTTTACTAAAGCAATTGCAATTTGTTTCATTTCAACATTGAAAGAAGTCTGAAAAGTGTAACAAGGGAAGAACATAATCATTCATAGAATGATATCCAGTTGCTTTGATGTCAGCGATATTAAAGTGGTTCTGTTCTGAGTCTTATCTCAATAAGTAATTTTAGTAAATTAGCTATTTTATTAAATTAAAGCCAAAAAGGAATGAAGTGCCATTCCCAAACACAGGCCAGCATAAAAGAAGGTCAGGGAGCAAGAGGAGAGGGCTGCACGGCTACTGCAGCTTTCAGATGAGAGCAAATTAGAAACAAGGAAGAAGGCACTGCCTCCTTAATCTAATCAATGAAGTATAGGTGTTCTGCTTAGAGAGAAAGTGAATGCAGATGCAAGTGTTATGTATCCAAGAGCATTATGACTTCAACAGATCACTTCTCTATCTCAGTTTCTCCAGTTATACAATAAAATGAGAAATAACTCCCTGTCTCCACCATCCTTCCATATGCCCACCATTCATACATCTGGAACATATTGTGACCATAGATCAGAGAAATCAATTATTTTTTTAGAGCATGATGTACAGTTGTCCCTGACATCAAGTGGCTTATTACACTTTAATCAAGACTACCTGTGTTCCTTACATTGAGTTATATGATTTCTACCTAAGAATTTTTTAGAGAGAGATTCACAAAGATAGAAAAGTGGTAAGTGAATTTTTAACTTAATTTTCCATGGTATTAAAATTGTAAGATATATAAAAAGATCACATAGACAATCAATTTTTATGTTTAAGCAGCTCATGATTTAAAAGAAAAAAAAAAGCTTTTAGTATCACAAGTTCTATGATGTAATCTCCCCAATAGCATCACTTGATATCAAGTTGCTCAACTGTACACATGACCTTTC